>NW_015505270.1:3334830-3340916 GCF_001515645.1 Sinocyclocheilus grahami | reverse complement strand
AAAACAGGGTCCCACTTTATATTAAGTGGCCCTAATACCTGTGTACTGACATAGTAAATAGATGTGTACGTAGTATGTAACTACAGTGTAATACACAGTGGTACATAGTATCTACAGCTGTAATGTTTGTGTAACTACACATATGTAACAACCCACTGAATGGTATGTGTAAATACAAATGTGTAACAGGACATTGGTAACAACACTTTTTGGTAATGAAAGTGCACATGTGTAACAGGACTAACAGCACTTTTTGGTAAAGAAAGTGTTACACTTTATATTAAGTAAACAATTCCTATGGATTTACCATGTAATTACTCTGATGTTATACACAGGAGCGGCCAGTAAGTTAGGCTTTACATATAAATTGTGGTTGGTGTCCAGAATGTTACACTTTATATTAAGTTCCTGAGGAGTTACCATGTAAGTACACTGGTATTACAGTGGTGCACCAACTTGAGATCCAACTCCTCCCACTTTACATATCCCTAAACCTACCCATATCCACCCCCTGGATCAAAATTGTTCCAATTACTCTAATACATATTGTTGTTACAAAATGTAGTTATATATGTCCTGTTACACATTTGTACTTACACAAGCCATTCGGAGGGTTGTTACATGTGTGTAGTTACAGAAATATTACAGCTCTAGATACTATGTACCAATGCGTACTTACACTGTGGTTACATACTACGTACACATCTAGTTACTATGTAAGTACACAGGTATTAGGGCCACTTAATATAAAGTGGGACCAAAAAAGGTGCACACTAAACAGATCAGATCTATTTCAGAATCCTGTTCATTTTGGCAGTAGTAAATTAGCACGGTTTCCTGATTTTTGTAACATTTTCAGTTGAACCGAAAATCCCAAAAAGGCTCTTGTAAGTTTCCAGCATGAAAGTTTTTTTTAACATTACTGCAGAATCCTTACCCTGATTTTAAAGCGCTCTCGAATGCCCACCCTCATGGCGAACGTGGAGCCAGGCAGCAGAGGCAGACACATGCATTCTCCATACTGATGAGCCAGACTCAGGTCCAAACAGCACGGCACAAACGCACCCATCAGACCTGCACAGAAGAGGGGAGAGATGCTTATCTGCAACTAGTTTAACACTGCTTACATCAACTGACTACAAGAGGTTTCAATTCTGATAAATATGACTTTGAAAGATAAAGCAATGTCCTTGCTTTATGCACAGGTTAACTTTAAATTAATGGAAAATCAATAACAATTTATAATCATTAAGGAATGTCATTAACGTTTAATGATTTGTGAAACGGTACACAAACCGTTGGATTAGGAAAACAACAGTAATTATGCTTATAATGAATGCATAGTAATACATGGTGGAGTCCTAAGCCACTGAATAGCTGTAATTCAAAACGTTTGACTCATTAGATCAAGTAATTTATGCTATTAAGTCATTTATGTGATTTGTAAAGTATATAATCTGACGAAGCAGGATACCCTATATCTTTTGTACAAATGTAGTCATGTTTAACTGTGACAAACTACAGTTTGCGACAGTAATACAATACAAAAACAGTATTTAAAGAGACATTTTATAATTAACAATATATGTAAACAGTAAATGTAACAATTTAGCCTAGGGACCAATTCTCATTATTAACTAGTTGCTTATGAGCATGCATATCACTAGCGTTTTGGCTGTTCATTAGTACTTCTAAAGCGCATATTAATGCATTATTCAGCATAACCATATTTTAGATCCCTAAATCCTACCCTTAACTACTACCTTACTAACTATTAATAAGCACCAAATTAGGAGTTTATTGAGACAAGTTGATAGTTAGTTCATAGTAAGAAATGGTCCCCAAACTAAAGTGTGACCATAATAGGTTCTAGACGTTTTCTAAATTTTTACACAAGACCGCCAAGAGCCAGTCTTGGTCCTAAAAGATAAAGATATGCAGCTATATGGAATTCTGTGCGCAATCCATAAAGTTCCATCTCAATTACTCGTATAGAGAGACAGAGGCTTCATTGACAGACTTACAATGAATAAGCTGCTGTGTTGGATTTTCTGAGGTTATAAATATATTAGACCAAACTGTGTCCCACTAGAGTTCCAGGCCAGTTTTATTATTGGTCGGATTACTTAAAATAATTAAAATCCACGTGACACAATCCGGAAACAAGAAATTATGAAAGCCTGTTTTTTTCTGCCTAAATACAAAATAAAATAAAATAAAGCAACTTTATATATTCCCAGTGTGACTGTTTTTCATAATTGCGACTCTCAATCTCACAATTGTGTCTTTGTTTTCTGCAATTGTCAGATTTTACCTCTTGCAATTTACGAAGAGCTTACACCAGCATAAACCCCTCTTTTGGCATTCAAAAACTACTGTCAGGATTTAGACACGCAGTGAAAAATTTGCAATGAAAAGGCGTGGACAGTTATTTTTCCGGCTGACCTTATTGCACATGTATTTGTAGGAAATTTATGGGAGGAGAGTATGCCTATTTAAATGAATCATGCAAGGTTTTTACTATGAATTATGCAAAGCCAATTTACTTGTATTTTGCATTATTATTTAATGACCAAACAAGCTTGTCTTAACCTATTTTGAGTCTGTATTAGTAAATTACCCGCACCTGATTGTCACTCCGATGCTTTCGTGCCCTTTCAGTCTGATCAAGGTGCCCCCCGGACCTCGATTGTGCCCACGTAACACTATTTCTCCCTCCCCTGCCCCTCTGGAGGTCTGTGCACGCCACTGGTTGCAACTAGCAACTGTACCTCGCAACTGTGACTTTGTTTCCAGCAAAAGGGAACTTGGGTCTCTGCCGGTTTGACTTTATATCTCAAAATGTTACTTCACATGTCGCAATGCAATTTTATATCTTGCTAAATGGCTTTAAATCTTGCTGTTGCGACTGACAATATTGCAATGTGACCTTTCCATAATTGCAACCCTACATCTCTCCCAATTTTTACCTTTTATCTCACAATGTTACTTCACATCACAATGCAACTTCATGTCCTGCAAAGTGAATTTAAGTCTTCCAGTTGCGACTTTATTTCTCGTAGTTGCAACTTTTTAACTCGCAATGTGACTGGTTTTCTTTATTGCAAGATGTCACTACTGTGACTTTATCGCAAACATATCTCTCCCAATTTTGACTTTGCATCTCAAAATGTTACTTCATGTCATAATGCGACTTCATAGGGAGTACAGGTCTTGCAGTTGAGGCTTTGTCTCTCGTAGCTGCGACTTTCTATCTTGTGACTATTTCTCGCAATTGCAAACTTCTTTCCCAATTTTGACTTTGTCTCACAATGCTACTGTATGTCACAAAGCGACTTTATATCTTTAAAGGGTTAGTTCACCCAAAAATGAAAATTAGCCTATAAATTACTCACCTTCAAGTCATCCTAGGTGTATATTACTTTCTTCTTTCAGACGAATCCAGTCGGAGGTATATTAAAAATTATCTTTGATCTTTCAAGCTGTTTAATGGAACTCAGCGGGTGTTGTATGCATCAGTCAAAAAGAAGTTAAATAAAAAGCTCCCATCCATAAAAAAGTGTCTCACGCAGCTCCGCGGGGTGAACAAAGGCCTCCTGTAGCGAATCGATGCACTTTTGTAAGAAAAATATCCATATTCAAAACGTAATAATCACTTTAATGTAGCTTGCGCCAACAGTCCTACACGGAAGCAGCTCCGTGATGGATGACGTATGAGGTCAGCGCAGCGCATGCGCCAGTGAGTCTCGTAAAAACCAACATTTGATAACAGGAGCAAAGGAAGCAAAGTTTCCTTACTTTAGCAAAGGAAAACCAGTCTCCTCTTGGCCAATATCGAAATCCTCCGACATTCTTCTTTACAAATCCTCGTTTTGTACTTCTAATTAGTGACCGTTGTTTTGTTTTGATCTCTCCCCTTCGCTTCCGCGTGCGTCACTTCTGAGCGGCGCATGCACAAAGCTTACCTCATACTTCATCTGCCCGGAACTGCTTCCAGTGTACAACAGTGAGTGCAAGCTACATTAAAGTGATTATTAAGTTTTGAATATGGATATTTTTCTTACAAAAACGCATCGATTCGCTACAGAAAGCCTCTGTTCACTCCCCGGAGCCGTGTGAGACACTTTTTTTTAAATGGATGGGCGCTTTTTATTTAACTTATTTTGGACTGATGCATGCGACACCCGCTGAGTGCCACTAAACAGCTTGAAAGATCAAAGACAATTTTTAATATAACTCCCGACTGGATTCGTCTGAAAGAAGAAAGTCATATACACCTAGGATGACTTGAGGGTGAGTAATGTATGGGCTAATTTAAATTTTTGGGTGAACTAACCCTTTAAGTCTCGCATTTGAGAGTTTGTTTCTCAAACTATGACCGTTTCTAGCAAATGCAAACATGCATCTCTCCCAATTTTGATTTTAAATCTCAAAACTTTTGCTTTATACATCACAATGAGACTTATCTTGTATTTCTAACTTTTTTTTTTGTAGTAGCAACTTGTAACCCACAATGTGACTTTACGTAGATCTCATAATGCCTATATCAATCCTCTCTCAAGCACTTCCTCTTACATGTGCTGGTGTCACCGCACACTTCAAACAGTCCTGTGCTCCAGTCTCCTCCCGTTTGAGAGATAGTGGTCACTGTTGTCGTGGTCTCTCCGAGGCCAGGTTGAGTCAGAACAGGAAGTTGCATCTCCTCACTACCTGTTGGGTTTGCTTCAATATCTTTTCCTCCAAGAGGGTCCATTTGGATCTGACGCCGATACAAAAAAAGCAGTTTCACAACAGAAACACAGGTGCACACTCCTATAAAAAAAAGTCCTTACCTGACCTAAAAGTTTTGACAATATTGTGACATTAAACAAATGAAATGCATACTAATGAGGTGAACACTTACATGGCGAATGTCAAAGTGGCTCAGAACAATCCCTCACAATGACAACAGACTAAGGGAAAAGACAGGGGTGAGTTTCCTGTGGTGACAGTGGTGTGTTCTTTCTGATAGCCGCTTGGCCGAGAAGCCCTGACAGAAAGCTGCTGTGAGCTGATAAGCCTTCATACTCACACACACAACACACAGGAGAGTCCCACACAGATGAAAACACCTCTCAAGTGCATTCAAATACGAACTCTCCCAAGTCACAAACAGAAATGTATTCTAAATTCCTCTCAAATACCATCATGCATTTTTGGGACTACAGGCCTACTTACATGTATCCCACTGGTTCATACAATTCACACACTCACAAGAAATATTAAACAAAAGCTCACAAATGACACCTCAAAATATGCAACAAGAGCTTACCAGCGATCCAGGCTTTGTGTGATGTTACAGTGCAGAACTGCACGTTCTCTTGAGGTTAATGTCTCGCATCACTTCCTTCTGCACTGAAGCTAACGCACATCAAACTGGGTCACATCCACTAATGAAACACTGCATGTAGCTGTCACATGTAGAACGGCTCGCTTATGTGTTTGTCACCCATATCTGTTCAAGTGCATGCAAGCGTCCATCTGAACATGTTTCTTTGTGGCTGATCTCATCTTCACTTGCATCCGACTGTAAAAATGAGCCATCTTCGTATCTGCTATGGCCTTCTTGGCCGGAAAATAGTTATATCCCTCATATCACTTAGTTGGCACATTTTCAGTGCTATTTGTGTCTTAACTTTTTTTTTTGCCATTTTTTAACATATGACCTTTAAAGAAAATTTATATTTTCTCACCCCAGTCTCAAAATACAATGGCCGTAACCACCAATGATATCGAGACTATCAGATTAGTGATCATCCAATATGGTTTTATCAAAGTAACCAATAGTTATCATTACTAACCCTAAAGATAACCCGAAGTTTTCACCAAGGCTACAGTTCTATTAAATAAAACGGTACTATTGTGAAATATTATTACAATTTAAAATGACTGTTTTCTATTTCAATACATTTTAAAATGTAATTTATTGCTGTGATCAAAGCTGAATTTTCAGCATCATTACTCCAGTCTTCAGCGTCACATGATCCTTCAGAAATCATTCTAATATGCTGATTTGGTGCCCAACATTTCTTCTTATTTTGCTAATG
>NW_015505270.1:3320119-3333826 GCF_001515645.1 Sinocyclocheilus grahami | reverse complement strand
ATATCCCTTATTTGGCACATTTTCAGTTGTTTTTGTGTCTTAACTTTTTTTTTTTTTGCCATTTTTTAACATATGACCTTTAAAGAAAATTTATATTTTCTCACCCCAGTCTCAAAATACAATGGCCGTAACCACCAATGATATCGAGACTATCAGATTAGTGATCATCCAATATGGTTTTATCAAAGTAACCAATAGTTATCATTACTAACCCTAAAGATAACCCGAAGTTTTCACCAAGGCTACAGTTCTATTAAATAAAACGGTACTATTGTGAAATATTATTACAATTTAAAATGACTGTTTTCTATTTCAATACATTTTAAAATGTAATTTATTGCTGTGATCAAAGCTGAATTTTCAGCATCATTACTCCAGTCTTCAGCGTCACATGATCCTTCAGAAATCATTCTAATATGCTGATTTGGTGCCCAACATTTCTTCTTATTTTGCTAATGTTGAAAACAGTTGTGCTGCTTCATATATATATATATATATATATATTATTATTTTTTTTTTTTTTTTGTTTTTTTTTGTAGTAGCAACTTGTAACCCACAATGTGACTTTACGTAGATCTCATAATGCCTATATCAATCCTCTCTCAAGCACTTCCTCTTACATGTGCTGGTGTCACCGCACACTTCAAACAGTCCTGTGCTCCAGTCTCCTCCCGTTTGAGAGATAGTGGTCACTGTTGTCGTGGTCTCTCCGAGGCCAGGTTGAGTCAGAACAGGAAGTTGCATCTCCTCACTACCTGTTGGGTTTGCTTCAATATCTTTTCCTCCAAGAGGGTCCATTTGGATCTGACGCCGATACAAAAAAAGCAGTTTCACAACAGAAACACAGGTGCACACTCCTATAAAAAAAAGTCCTTACCTGACCTAAAAGTTTTGACAATATTGTGACATTAAACAAATGAAATGCATACTAATGAGGTGAACACTTACATGGCGAATGTCAAAGTGGCTCAGAACAATCCCTCACAATGACAACAGACTAAGGGAAAAGACAGGGGTGAGTTTCCTGTGGTGACAGTGGTGTGTTCTTTCTGATAGCCGCTTGGCCGAGAAGCCCTGACAGAAAGCTGCTGTGAGCTGATAAGCCTTCATACTCACACACACAACACACAGGAGAGTCCCACACAGATGAAAACACCTCTCAAGTGCATTCAAATACGAACTCTCCCAAGTCACAAACAGAAATGTATTCTAAATTCCTCTCAAATACCATCATGCATTTTTGGGACTGCAGGCCTACTTACATGTATCCCACTGGTTCATACAATTCACACACTCACAAGAAATATTAAACAAAAGCTCACAAATGACACCTCAAAATATGCAACAAGAGCTTACCAGCGATCCAGGCTTTGTGTGATGTTACAGTGCAGAACTGCACGTTCTCTTGAGGTTAATGTCTTGCATCACTTCCTTCTGCACTGAAGCTAACGCACATCAAACTGGGTCACATCCACTAATGAAACACTGCATGTAGCTGTCACATGTAGAACGGCTCGCTTATGTGTTTGTCACCCATATCTGTTCAAGTGCATGCAAGCGTCCATCTGAACATGTTTCTTTGTGGCTGATCTCATCTTCACTTGCATCCGACTGTAAAAATGAGCCATCTTCGTATCTGCTATGGCCTTCTTGGCCGGAAAATAGTTATATCCCTCATATCACTTAGTTGGCACATTTTCAGTGCTATTTGTGTCTTAACTTTTTTTTTTGCCATTTTTTAACATATGACCTTTAAAGAAAATTTATATTTTCTCACCCCAGTCTCAAAATACAATGGCCGTAACCACCAATGATATCGAGACTATCAGATTAGTGATCATCCAATATGGTTTTATCAAAGTAACCAATAGTTATCATTACTAACCCTAAAGATAACCCGAAGTTTTCACCAAGGCTACAGTTCTATTAAATAAAACGGTACTATTGTGAAATATTATTACAATTTAAAATGACTGTTTTCTATTTCAATACATTTTAAAATGTAATTTATTGCTGTGATCAAAGCTGAATTTTCAGCATCATTACTCCAGTCTTCAGCGTCACATGATCCTTCAGAAATCATTCTAATATGCTGATTTGGTGCCCAACATTTCTTCTTATTTTGCTAATGTTGAAAACAGTTGTGCTGCTTCATTATATATTTTTTTTTTTTTGGAAACTGGGATACATTTCCTTTGGGGTTTTTTATTTATTGGAAACTGTGATACATTTCCTTTGGGATTTTTTATTTATGCATTTATTTATTTTAATTAATACAAATTTCAAAAGAATGCCATTTATTTGAAATGAAGATATTTTGTTACATTGTTAATGGTTTGCTGTTACTTTTGGTGAAATGTATGCTTCCTTGCTGAATAAAAGTATTCATTTCCAAAAAAAAAAGGGATATTTTTGTTGTAATGACACCAATGATCCAGACATGAAGTGGCGGATGTATTAAGAAAGAAAGAAAACAAATGTACATTTTATTTGCATCAATTTATTAAATGTTCACTGAATACATATCATTTTAAAGGGGGAAATAAGGAAGAAAACAAAGCTTCCTTTAAGGTTTTACAGTGAAAAGATATCCAGGCAGTTAGTTCACAATCTACTGGCCTGACGTCCTCAACTGGACTACTGTAGCTGGCATATGCAAACTATTTAAACCAGAGGACGGATTTAAAATATTTCAAATGAAAACCAATAGACAGGTATAAAACATTATGAAAGTACAATAATACCTTCAAATGTCATATGTAGGGTCCACAAAGTATGGCATGAATATTTCCAATGCCATTAGCCTGAATGTGTAGAAATTGAGTGTCCAGTTCTCTTGGGTCTTTTACTACTTAAAAAGCTAGAAAATGAATATAAATACACAGTTGATGTTATACAGACACTGCAGGCCCTTAAACAAAACAGGTACCAAATGCTGAGAGAGGAGTTCACTAGATGCACTGAGACTGAATGCCAGCTAATGCTAAATTAACAAGCGCCTCAGCAGTCGACATAAACAATACTGTTTGCAGATTATGTCAAGATGATATTCAAATGAGAAAACAAAACACCCTTGTAACAACAGAGTCTCTGATATCACTGGACCAGGTAGATTAAAGTGTCCCCGATGTCCATTTTCAGGCCGTTATCACTCATATGAACGTTGTTTTCTTGCAGGTTGATGTGGAAAACGGAACTGTTTGAGATGGGGAGCTTACCCTCCTCTTCCTTCCCCAGAACTGGGATTCTCCGAGGCCCGAGCAGTGGGTCCTCAAAACGCATCAGCTGCACTTTGGATAAATCTACAAATTTTACATCGTTATTTAAAAATGACAACATTAACAGTAATGTAGCATGCTGTGGCATCAATTAATTTTTTTTAGCTTAGTGCCTTGAATTAAATATCTTTATATATATATATATATATATAGTTTAGTGAAAACCTTGTAACAATTTCAACTTGGCTACATTGAAATCAGCTTTACCCTTGATGCCTCTGTTGACTCGGGATAGTCTGCGGATGATGCTGTCTTTGCTGTCGGATGTCAATCTTGGTGGAGAACAGACCGTTGGCTGGCTGAGGGTTCACCAGTGAGACTAACACTCCAGGCTACGGGAGAAACAGAGGTCACAGCTGAAGATGACACATTTATGGATGCTACATCATACAGATCATGTGACATGGGTTAAATGTCATTTTCTGTCTCATACACAGGATTCCAAAAACCATTTGACCAATATATTTTCAGTGGTCCATGATTAGATATTATATGTGTGTGTGTGTGATATCATTTTACTGCAATCAATTTATTAAGTGTTCATATATATATATATATATATATATATATATATATATTTGATATGATCAAAAGTAAGAGTATTTTACATTGTTACAAAATAAATGCTATTTTTATCAATTCTGATATTCTGAACTTTCAACTCATCAAAGAATCCTGACGAAAAAAAAAGTATCAGTTTCTACAAAATATTTTAACATCAACAATCAACACAAAATTCAGCTTTGCATCACAGATCACAGGAATAAATGACATTATAAAGTATGCTAAAATACTCCAGTCTTCAGTGTCACATGATCCTTCAGAAAACATTCTAATGTGCTGATTTTGTGCTCAAGAAACATTTATTATTATTATTAATGTTGAAAACAGTTACAGAAACTGTGATACACTACCATTCAAAAGTGTATGGTAAGTATGGAGTAAGCAATAGATAAGTAGGGAAAAAAAATTGTATTCAGCAAGGGAGCAAGTGGCCATGTCACTTCACACTTCATTAAATTGGTCAAAAGTGGTCATTTATAAAGTTAAAATTACTTTTTTTTTACTTTTTATTAATCATGGATTTAAAAAAAAACGATTAAGCAATACAAACGTTTTCAGCTTAAACACAACTTACTATAAAAAAAAATTCTAATCTATTAAAGCGAATTTTTCTGGTCTGGATATCACAATTTTAAAATGATTTATTATTTCTAGGTTTTATCCTTGAATATGGGAACACTGCATATCAAATCCTGTATAAAATATGTATTATCATATTTCAAATATATTTGCAAAAGCCTGGCAATAATTCAGAAAACATGTTTATGTCTGAATGAACGCCGTACACTACACCATAGTGAGATGCATTGAAGACGCATTAGAAATGCACGGCGTGCTTCTAAAATTAGGTTGTCTCTAGCTGCATGCAGCACAGGCCAGATCAACCATTAACAAAACAGAAACAATAGACAGTGGACTCTCATCATCACCTCAGATCTGAAGACACAGAGCGGTTTCCCAGGGCAACAGTCCTCCTTTACTTTGTCATCTGCTTCAGAGGCGAAAACAACATCTATCTGATCCAACTGATGGAGGAGACAGTGAGGGAAGGAGGGTCAGAGAAAG
Organism: Sinocyclocheilus grahami; assembly: GCF_001515645.1. Taxonomy (NCBI): domain Eukaryota; kingdom Metazoa; phylum Chordata; class Actinopteri; order Cypriniformes; family Cyprinidae; genus Sinocyclocheilus; species Sinocyclocheilus grahami. Next base: position 3,328,919 of record NW_015505270.1, on the reverse strand, counting down.
AATGACACCAGTTATCATTTAGCTACTGACTGAAACGACTAGCAATGAGATCAGGCCGAAAGTCAACTAATAATAGTGCTGTCAGCACTGCAGCTTGGTTATTACAAAAGAAAAATGGCTAAAATTCTTGGGAAAAAACACAACAACTTTGCAATGCATTTTAGAGTAAAACACAATATTCAAATGGAAATAATGAAAGGACCAGGGATGTTAAGTCATATATAAAGTCAATTTCGATTACATGCTGTCTTTAAGTGTTACGAAAGTGAGGGTCTTTCTTGATTTTTGTCCTTTGGTTTTGTAGAACAGGGCCAGTATTCACAAAACATTTTAAAGGGGTCATATGATGCGATTTCAATTTTTCCTTTCTCTTTGGAGTGTTACAAGCTCTTGGTGCATAAAGAAGATCTGTAAAGTTGCAAAGACTAAAGTCTCAAATCCAAAGAGATACAAAGAGTTAAGAGTTAACCATGCATACCTAAAACGGCTCGTTCTAACACGCCCCCACATGTCTACCTCACTATGTGGGAAGATTTGCATAACGCCGCCCAAATGTTCACGCAAAGAAAGAAGGCGTAACTTTTATTCTTGCTGTAGTATTGTTGCCGCCTCCGCCATGTCGTGAAGACGCTGTGTGCTTCGTTGTGAAAGCGAAACTACTTTGTTTGGTCTTCCAAAAGAGGATGATATCGCTTCGTCATGCCAGCTTTCACCGTGGACGAAGCGGAGTCCAGCCCGGTGTCGTCACATGTGGTTGCTGCAGGCATCACAGTATGGTAAGGGGCATAACATTTCCGTCACACGCTTGAGGAATTCGGCCAATCTCAATGCACTGGATAGCTGGCCAATCAGAGCACACCTTGCTTTTTCAGACCGATGAGCTTTGTAAAAATTGACGCGTTTCAGAAAGGCGGGGCATAGAGGAGAAACAATAATGTACAGTATGTGGAAAATGTGTTTTTTGAACCTTAACCATAAACACATTTCATTACACCAAATACACAAAATAATGTTCTTTTTAGCAGCATCATATGACCCCTTTAAAGCTAAAAGTAGCTCATAACTCACCGATTTAGCAGAAAATCTTAAAAATGGGACTACATTTTTGTTCTACGAGTGTTTCACAAAGCGTTTTAGCGCTAAAATTAGCTCCTAAATCTGTGAAACGTTAGGAGTAGTGAAGAGGACTCCTAAATCACTAAGACTAAATCTGAACTATCATAAAATGGCTGTTGCCAGCAATCTACCTCGGAATATAAACACTTTAGAAACATTTGACCATAATGAGCTTTTAAAAAGGTATCGGCTTTGGTTTGGAGTTTATCCCAACTCCAAATTTTTTATTATATCCTTAATATATCGCTGTTCTCGCGACCAGTTTGGTTTTCTTTTATGTTTGCATGTCTTACTATCAGCCATGATTATTCTACTCTGCTAATTAAAAGGCTGTTTATATGCATATTACCAAAATTTTATTAGTCACAGAAAAAAAAAATTCCACATGAAGTGGCGAAAACATGTCCGCGGTGGACAAATCGTTAACGGCTGGTCTTTGTGGTAATACAGTACATCGGACAGGACATCCATATGCTCTCCTAACATTCATCGACCTCAAATATGGCTTATCATCTGAAATATGTATGCAGTAGCAACTTTACATAGCAGCTCAATCTAATGTTAACCTAGAAAAAAGTGCGCAGTTCACGTGTTTGTGCGGAGTGTGGAAGCTGAACAGTAGCGCGCTTGGGCTACTGCAGGACAGATGGAGGCGCCGGTGCGATCACTGGCTCTTAAAATACTTTGTCACTTTTGGTCATACAGATAAGAGTAATGCATCTTTTGTATCTGTAAAGACTCTACGTTTATTCGTGTACACTCAGAATAACAACGAAACGTTGCGCTTTTGTAAAATAATGAAAGCAAGCAGGATGCGCTTTCTGCCTGCTCGGACTCTGTGAACTTGAGCGCGTCACTTCGAAACTCTCGGGCCCAGAACATTTAGTTTGCTTTTCAAGTAGTTATGTGGTATTACCTCAAGTGAATTAGTCAAATAAACAATGTTCTCCAGTAGGACAGCACGCTCATCAAACTCCAGCTCTAGATCAAGAACCCTGGACCCGTTTTTCTCTAGGTTGTCCTGGAAACACACAGCAAGACAAAAACAGGACCAATTTTAACGCATACTAGTGAAACATTTCATTTTATAATATTGCCAAGCAATTCAACAAACATGCATTTATTAAAAAAATTGTTTTCATTATTGAAATCATATATATATATATATATATATATATATATATATATATATATTAGTGCTGTCAAACGATTAATCGCGATTAATCACATCCAAAATAAAAGTTTTTGTTTACATAATATATGAGTGTGTACTGTGTATATTTATCATGTATATATAAACACAAACACATGCATGTATATATTTAAGAAAAATATGTTATGTTTATATATTATATATATTTATATAAAATAAAAAAATATAATAATACAAATATATAAATGTATACACATGCAAATATTTTCAAAATATATACAGTATGTGTGTGTATTTATATATACACATAATAAATAAACACAGTACACATACATATCATGTAGACAAAAACTTTTATTTTGGATGCGATTAATCGCGATTAATCATTTGACAGCACTAATATATATATATATATATATATATATGAAATCATATTTTTTTCAAGATCGTTCAAGGACCAAACTCTTCTACCTTTATCATGGCTACAAAGGGCATCACTCTCTTCATGTATTTCTTCAGCTCTGGCATGGCACCCAGCTCCATGGCGATGACCTTATTGTCAGGTAGAGCTCCATTGTTGCTCTGGAAATGACAATGGGAAAGAATAGCTTTTTGATTGACAGCCAATCAAAACGTAACTCTCCAAATTCAACAATGGCATTCAGAGAGCCAGAGAAGTGTATCGACCGCTGCTTATCCCTGTACAGCATCATAATTACATATACCTCATTTTCCACTTTAATTGTTTGAGTGAACAACATCTCTAAACATTATGTATAGTGGCCTCTCATCCAATAATCACTTCGTGTTTTGTTACTTTTGAATTTCTGTTTAATTCAGTCACTCTTTATACCGTTTTAATACGGGTTTCTATGGAGAACTGAACAGGACAGCAATCAAACGGAAGTTAGAATCCATCACGCCAGCGCTCATCGGTTACTGGATGATATAAACATGAAATAAATATTACAACCTACTGAAATGTATCATGTCAATCATGGAAAGATTTTAATAAAACATCTTGTATGTAATGTTATATTAAATTATATTTAGCTCAGAAAAGCCATTCAATGTTCATAAACTCGTTAGTCAGATTTGCTAAATAAACTGACTGTATATTCATTACATTCTTATAAAGCCGTTAGTCATTTCTCATCTGTTGCATGTTTGAATAAAATCTGTCATGAAAACAAGTAATACAGTCACCGTTTAAATGCTTATATTTTAAAAATGAACTGGAGTAGAAACCCAATTTTGTTATTAAAAACAATTGACGGCTAATTTAAATGCTTGTATATAACTGTTTTTTGTGTTGATTTTTCTGTCTAAAAATGAAAAGCAATTGAATTGGGACTCTATTGTTAATTTGAACCTTTAATATCACAGCATTGTATCAACTGACAGGTGTGTATTTTACAGCATTAGTTGAGAGATTGTTGCACAAATCGAAATTGGAATCAACAAATCGATTCATGACATCCGTGTCAAGTCCTATTAAATATGTGAAGATTGTCTCGATTTGCACACTTTGATATGCAAGATATGATTATTTAGGGTGTCTATACCTTGTAATGTTTGCCCAGCAGAGAGAGGGCGCTGTGCTGCCAGGGGGGGTAGGTCTTTGCTACGTAGATGGTGCAGTGTGTGGGCTTAGCTGGCGGTTTGTGGTCTCCCTTCTGTGATAGACAAAGCAAAACGTTTAATCAATTACACAAGAAGTACAGTAACATTATTAAATATAATTTTTAATGTCAAGAATTTTAAACACTAAGCTGATGTTCTACAAACATTTTTACCTAAATGGGTTGTGATATATTATTGCATTCATATAATAATAATAATAATAAAAATAATAATAATGATAAAAAAAAACTTGACTAGACTAAAAAATGGCAGTGAAACCAGTGAAATAATATATTATTTTATAAAATGTGACCCTGGGCCACAAAACCAGTCATAAGGGTTATTTTTTTGAAGTTGAGATTTATATGTCATCTGAAAGCTGAATAAATAAGCTTTCCATTGATGTATGGTTTGTCAGGATATGACCATATTTGTTTGAGATACAACTATTTGAAAATCTGGAATCAGAGGGTGCAAAAAAAAAAATCAAAATATTGAGAAAATCGCCTTTAAAGTTGTCCAAATGAAGTTCCTAGCAATGCATAATACTAATAAAAAATTACGTTTTGATATATTTACAAAAGGAAACTTATAGAACATGATCTTTGGCATAAAAGAAAAATCGATAATTTTGACCCATACAATGTTATTTTGGCTATTGCTACAAATATACCCCAGCGACTTAAGACTGGTTTTGTGCTCCAGTGTCACAAGTAAGTTTTCAAAAGTATACTATAAATCTATAAATGTAACTATCCCTATTTTTATATCCAGTTTTATATCCTTATTTTTATATCCAGTTACCACCAGTAGTTTCCTTCAGAGTCTAAACCCCTCTAAAACACATCAGCACAACAACTCCTTATCCAAAGCGACATCCATTACCATATGGTCCCAACAACAGGACTGAGAAAAGCCTCTCTCCTCAGAGTCTCGACTCGTAACGGTTACGTAAGGCTCAGTCTGTAGAACCAGACTGTAGGGAAACCGTCCCGTGTTAAAAGCGAGGGATAACGCACTACTCGACTGTCAGGGGAGGTCTGGGACAGCGCTGAACACACTCTACACGACAGCTGTCGACTTGATTCATTCTTAAAGTCAGTTGTGTTTGGGTGGGGTTGGACTGGATGCTGGACTGCTGAGGTGCGAGATCTCTGTCTAATGGTTTAATGTTACAAGTGTTATTATTATTTCAAGTAGAAACTCTTGGCAGCAACCATAAAGTAACCTAACTGAAAATCTTCATAATCAAACTTTAAATGTTGAGGTAGCAAGGTTGAGGTTTTGAACATCACATTTAACACTAGTTGCTATGCAACCAGGCATCCAATCCAAGAATACAGCCACTGGCCCTTCCTGAGTGCAAAGTTTGGTGATTTTTCACTATAGAGATAAAATGGTTAGGATTGTATAATATTATGATAACTATTATAAATATAGCAGCAAGCAGCAATTACAGGACCAAGTCCAGCAGTGGCAGAAATGCTGCGACTTGCGCACTATTAAAAGAGTCACTAGATTCAACAGAATTGGGCTGACTTCTCCAATTTCGGCCACTAGGAGGTGCAGTTCCTAAAGTTCTGAGGGACCCGAAAGGCTGCTACAGACCATGCTGACGGCCAGACCTTCACTTTTTTGTGTTTGCACTGTACAGGTCTGGTATAAAGAATATTTTTGGTCAGGCAGCCGACATGTCCACCCAATAGGGAAAATTTTTGCTCAGCAAAAAAAATACAAAATTAGAGAGAACATTGTCCATACCTTGCCCTTGGCTAGCTGTGTGTAAGCTTTCAGGCGAAGGCGGAGGTCATGAGCAGTGTCCATCAGATACTGTGAGGAGCGAATCAAGATCTCATCCACTGCACCCGCAGGAGGCCAGCGAGCCTTCATTATAGAACTGCTCTGTATGGAGAGAAAATAAAGAGAGTGGTATTATTCGATTCATTTCTACTGAAATTCAAAATTCAAAAACAAATAAGGGACAATGTATAGTCAGTCGGTAGTTATCAGCTGTTTAAAGCAATATAGTCTTCCAGCATTAAAATTACAATTTTAAAATTGGATGGACAAAATATAATAGCAACGCCAGAATTGATATACAAAGGATGCAATTTTAGTCTAATAAAGAAAAAGTAATGTAATTAAAACTAGTCGTTAAGAATATTTTTCTTACTTTAATTCATTGAATGTCAATTCACAATGTTGTCAAAAGTATGACATTGTTGCATGATTGTAATTAAGGTTAGGATTTGTGCCTTTGAAACAAACGAATGGAACACCACGGTGTACCGTATGTGTGGAGAATGCTATTTACTGTAGTCAGGGCCGTCCTTAGGGGGGTGCAACTGGTGCCCCGCGGCGAACGGACCAAGGGGAAACCTCCCCCCATCCACCCCGGAACGAGATCGGACCGAGGGGAGCCCCACTCCCTACCTCGCACCGGGCCCCACGTCAGCTAAGGACGGCCCTGACTATAGCTCCTCAATAGTATGATTGGCTGTGAAATGTTATGGTTTAGGAGTAAGCAGGCAATTCCTTAGTGGACACCCGTCCTTCAGCGTAGAGGGGGTCTCACCTTCCCTAGCAGGGACCAGGTGTGTTCACACAGGTGGGGGCAGATGGGAGTCAGCAGGAGTGTTTGGTTCTCGATAAACTGGAACACAAGATCCCTGTGCATGCCCTCGATAGCCAGCTCCCTGTATTTATCCTTGGCGGCCTTCAAAGAGTCAAGAATTTGTTTATTATATATAACTTCACGCTGAAAAATTCCTGACAGATATCATGGAATGACCCATGAAGTCTCTTGAAGTGATGTGAGGTATGTTATCGTTCTTATTAATTAATATTACTAATGTAGATATACTTGCTCCATATGACTCCACCCCATGCTTATCTATGTAACTGTGTATGTATTACCTGGAATTCAAAGAAGCTGCTCTTCAAAGCCTCCTTGTACATCATCCTCTCATAGTGCTGCTCTGTTTTAATGATGCTGGAATCCATTTCACTGTAGACAGACACAGATAATCAGGTGGAAATAAATAAATACAATTAAAATAAAATAAAAACCCTTTTACAGATTCAAATTGTGCCTTAATTTTGCAGTCAAACAGTTAGGAAGGACGGATGGACAGACTGACTATTCTATATACACACTACTGTTCAAATGCTTGGGTTTGGTAAGATTTAAAAAAAAAAATGTTTTTAAAAGAAGCTCACCAAGGCATAATTTGATTAAAAATAAAACCGTATTTTTCTTAAGAGCTGTTTTCTTTTTTCATTATATTTAAAAATGTAATTTATTCCTGTGATGGAATAACAGTTGAATTTTCAGCATCATTACTCCAGTATTCAGTGTCACATGATCCTTCAGAAATCATTCTCATATGCTGATTTCATATTTCTTATCAATGTCAAACATTATCAACCATTTCTGATTATTATCAATGTTGAAAACAGTTGTGCTGCTTAATATTTGTTATAGAAACCATGATACAAGCTTTCAGGATTCTTTGATAAATGGAAAGTTCAAAAGAACAGCATTTATTTGGAACATAAATCTTTTGTAAAATGATAAATGTCTTTACTGTAACTTTTAAATAATTTGTCATTCTGAATAAAAGTATTAATTTCTTTCAGAAATAATACGAATAATCTATTACTTCAACAGTACACTTCTATCATTGTTATAACACCACAATATAATATACAGGTACATCTCAAAAAATTTGAATATCATGAAAAATGTCAATATTTTTTGTCACTCATTTCAGAAAGTGAAAACCATATATTATATAGATTCATTACACATAGAGTGAAATATTTCAAGCCTTTATTTCTTGAAATTTTGATGATTATGGCTTATAGATAATGAAAACCCAAAATTCGGTGTCTCAGAAAATTTGAATACTACATAAGATCAATAAAAAAAGGATATTTTAAACAGAAATGTCAGGCTTCTGAAAAGTATGTTCATTTCTATGTACTCAATACTTGGTTGGGCCTCCTTTTGCATGAATTACTGCATCAGTGCGGCGTGGCATGGAGGCAATCAGCCTGTGGCACTGCTCAGGTGTAATGGAAGCCCAGGTTGCTTTGACAGTGGCCTTCAGCTCATCTGCATTGTTGGGTCTGGTGTCTCTCATCTTCCTCTTGACAATACTACCCCATAGATTTATGGGGTTCAGGTCTGGTGAGTTTGCTGGCCAATCAAGCACAGAAACACCATGGTCATTGAACCAGCTTTTGGTACCTTTGGCAGTGTAGGCAGGTGCCAAGTCCTGCTGGAAAATGAAATCAGCATCTCCATAAAGCTTGTCAGCAGAAGGAAGCATGAAGTGCTCTAAAATTTCCTGGTAGATGGCTGCATTGACTGTGGACTTCAGAAAACACAGTGCACCAACACCAGCAGATGCCAGGGTAGCCCAAATCATCACAGACTGTGGAAACTTCACACTGGACTTCAAGCAACATGGTTTATGTGCCTCTCCACTCTTCCTCCAGACTCTGGGACCTTGATTTCCAAATGAAATGCAAAATTTACTTTCATCTGAAAAGAGGACTTTGGTCCACTGTGTTTTCTGAAGTCCACAGTCAACGCAGCCATCTACCAGGAAATTTTAGAGCACTTCATGCTTCCTTCTGCTGACAAGCTTTATGGAGATGCTGATTTCATTTTCCAGCAGGACTTGGCACCTGCCCACACTGCCAAAAGCACCAAAAGCTGGTTCAATAACCATGGTGTTACTGTGCTTGATTGGCCTGCAAACTCGCCTGACCTGAACCCCATAGAGAATCTATGGGGTATTGTCAAGAGGAAGATGAGAGACACCAGACCCAACAATGCAGATGACCTGAAGGCCACAATCAAAGCAACCTGGGCTTCCATTACACCTCAGCAGTGCCACA
>NW_015505270.1:3278428-3318111 GCF_001515645.1 Sinocyclocheilus grahami | reverse complement strand
TGTGGCTTACCCTCCTTGTGGAGGGTGTCAATGACTGTCTTCTGGACAACTGTCAAGTCAGCAGTCTTCCCTATGATTGTGTAGCCTACTGACCCAGACTGAGAGACCATTTAAAGGCTCAGGAAACCTTTGCAGGTGTTTTGAGGTACTTCGCTGATTAGGGTGTGACACCATAACTTTCCAATTTTGAACTTTTTCACAATATTCTAATTTTCTGAGACACTGAATTCTGGGTTTTCATTATCTAAGCCATAATCATCAAAATTTCAAGAAATAAAGGCTTGAAATATTTCACTCTATGTGTAATGAATCTATATAATATATACTTCGCTGATTAGGGTGTGACACCATAACTTTCCAATTTTGAACTTTTTCACAATATTCTAATTTTCTGAGACACTGAATTCTGGGTTTTCATTATCTAAGCCATAATCATCAAAATTTCAAGAAATAAAGGCTTGAAATATTTCACTCTATGTGTAATGAATCTATATAATATATGGGTTTCACTTTCTGAAATGAGTGACAAAAAATATTGACCTTTTTCATGATATTATAATTTTTTGAGATGTACCTGCATTCACTACATTACTGCATGGAAACAAGTGCATTTTACGTGAACGCCTTTTTTGTTTCACACTCTGTGTGAACAGACCTTCTGTTCTGTGCTTTGTGTTCCCCAATAAATACTCTATCATTAAACGTTTCCGCAGGTCCGGTCCTCAGGTTGTTCTGATTGGCGATCATCTCTTTCACCCATTCCACCCATGTAAAGAGACGCAATATTCCTGCATCTGCCATGGCCTCAACAAAGTTAGCATCCTCCACCGTGTCCCCTGCATCAGCCAGAGCCAAACGCATACCTACAATACAGACAGACAGAGACACGTTAGCATGGGTTTAATGAGGTTTATGGCATTCACATTCATAAATCTCCTTGACAGGTCACATAAAAAAACATATATCCTCTTTTAGAGGATCAGAAAGTTAGACTTTACGTGCATAAGGATTCATCCTATTCCTGCTGCAGTAACAGTCTGACAGCATGTAAAGTGTTTGGCCTTCAAATGAGCCGCTATTTATAAAGGACTTACCATCTGCTGAAAACTTGGCAATGGCTTGACTCAAAGTGAGAAAGTTGCCAGTGGACTTGGACATCTGGTGGGTATAAACACCTAATTAGACAACTGAAGAGGACCATCCACAACATGTGTGTTCATAAATACAGAGGAAGAAACTAAAACTATTTTGTTAATTGAAATACAACTGAAAAAATGTAATACATAACAAAACAAAACAAAACTTGACATTAAGAAATGTTGCGTTGGCAACTAACTGACTAAAGTACTAAAATGACTAAAACTGAAATAAAAATCAGTTAAAACCAAAAATAAATATTTGAAACAACAACAACAAAAGCACATAACATTACTAAAACTTAAATTAAAAATGAAAATATAAAATGAAATTAAATCAAAATGGTAATAAATAATATAATAGTAGGGTTTTTGTAAAGAGATTTAAAAAGAAATTAGTAAAGAAATTCTCAGAAATCTGGCCCTCACAATTACACTGAAATACATTTTATTCTACTGTAGCTAAGTTTAGAGCAAACTCGGTGTATGTTTTTCCTGACAAGAACAACAGAAGAGTAATATTAACTCACCTTTTCAGAGTTTAGCAAAAGATGACCGTTGGCACGTACTGCTTTTGGCCATTTGCCACTATCATGAAAAAGACAACAAACAAAAAAAAAACATACGATTTGCAAAAAGTGTGAAAATGTGTAGCAATGAGGGTGTGACAAATTGAAATTAAACAGCTACATTACTACTTTTGTAATGTAATCTGCATTTTTTTTCTACACAAGTAAACTGCAGTGTACCTGTCATTGGGCCACATGGCTACATGATTGTAGAGGTAATAGGAGAGGTGGTTTGGCACCAGGTCTTTCCCTGATACTCTCACGTCTACAGGGTACCAGAACTCAAACTCCCTCCTGAGCTTCTGCAGCTTTTCCTTTGGGATGTCTGTCTTTGGGAAAGGTGCTGTTTTGAAGAAGACGTAATCCCACACCTCCCTCGTCATTTGCTCTGGTCTAAAGGGAGGAAATGTGTTTTTCTGTATCACTTTTGCTATTTTTACTCAAGCGACAATGAACGTGCGTGGCAGTATCTTCAGATGGTCAGGAACAACATTTGCCATGTCATTTTTGAGAGGTTGACAAATGTGACCCTGGACCACAAAACCAGTCATAAGGGTCAATTTTTCGAAATTGAGATTTATACATCATCTGAAAGCTGAATAAATAAGCATTCCATTGATGTATGGTGTGGTCCAGGGTCACAAATTTTATATTAAAGTTTACCTTTTCAGTGAATTCTTACAAAATTTCTATTTTTACTCAATGGAATAGTATATTGTCCATTATATTTTTGCTGGATTCATCATCTGAACACTGTGGTGCTGTTAAATGCAATCATATACAGGTGCATCTCAATAAATTAGAATGTCGTGGAAAAGTTCATTTATTTCAGTAATTCAACTCAAATTGTGAAACTCGTGTATTAAATAAATTCAGTGCACACATTTCCCTTGCTGAAGGAAATCAAACAAAATTGTATCAAGAAAAGAAAATGAAATACTAAAATAAAAATAAAACAAATACAACACCGGTTTCTTTTTAATGTCCCTCAGAGCGGCGATATCCTCAGGTGCATCTGACGGAACACTGGTGACAACTCCAGTTCCTGTGATGACAATTAGATTTCAACAAACTCCTATAATAAGGCAACTTACTTTAAATGCTCCATCTCACATTTTTTCCAAAAGTAACAGTCAAGTGATCGATATTAACACTTCTGACAAATCCATTTAGGGACGGCCCTTTCAGGGTGAAAACAGGGGCCCAGGATATAAGAAAAAGAACAACTGATGCATCACATTAGGTTGTTATATGGTGGTGCAGCCTGCGAGAACATCCATTACGGTCATCTCCATATTCCATTTCTCCTAGCTTCACTGTGCTCTGCAATGCCTAACGCCGCTTTCACTTTGGCTATTAAAAACATGCGGCATTGCCCTGCGGCCCGTTGAGAGATGCATCTTGTCTGTGCAGGGGTAATGTGATGCGACGATATTATGGGCTGGTGTCAGGTACCTTTGTCTTCTTTAATGGTGAGCATTGGCAGGGCATACATGGTCTTGTATGAGGTGAGGGGGGCGCTCAATGCGCAGCCGAGGATGTCCTGAAAAAATGAGAGAGGGAGTAAGTCTGTAAAAGAGCAGTAAGTGTGCCATATCATTTAACTGAAAATTAATACTTGTCATAAGTTTGGTTAGGGCTCCACAATTAATCGAATTTCTAATCGCAATTACAATTATGGATGCCACAATTACATAATCGTTCAAAGCGGCAATTAATCGTCCAAAGTCCACTTATGTTATTCTGTGTGCTTAGGATGCTTTTTTCTTTCTACATGTTATCTTCAGGGTTTTTCCATTGTTTTAATTTTAGTTTAACACTATAATACCATTTATATTTTAACTTTTTTTATAATTTAAAGAAACCTATCCGATGTATAGGCTTAATACTATAGAAAATAATAATAGATAAGTGTTTTCAGCTCGTTTATTTTCATATAAAAATGCGGCATAAACATCATTCAATGTAAATTGTGATAATCATAATTAATAATCGCAATTACAATTTCAAGGCAATAATCGACAATTATGATTTTTGTCATAATCGTGCAGCCCTAAGTTTGGTACACCATGAACTGCATTTTCAATAGATTAAAATAATTGTGATCACATTTTTTTTTGTAGTTAATGCATTTGGTTTCTTCTTTTTCTTTCTTAAAAAAAATTAAAATAAAAAAAGTTAAAATTACTGTTATTGTTATTTTATAAAATAATCAGTATAATACAAATACAATATAATGATAATGTATAGTATGAAACAAATCACATTATCATTGAGTGAATGCTATAAAAATGTTACCCCCCCCAAAAAAATTCACCCCAAAAATAAAAAATAAATAAAGATTTTATTTGAAAAGAAATCAAATATTGACTATTTTTAGGGCGAAGATTTTTCACATTGTGACATTATTTTAAAGACATTTAGGCACATTATGATACAAATTTAAAAATGTTATTATCAATAATAATAAGAAGAAGAAGAACAACAACAATAATAATAGTACAACAAATACTACCATGATGTAAATATAACTCAATTTAAATAACACATCATTATTCTTACATAATTATCATTCCTAGTTTCATTGGATTTTGGATTGTGGATGCTATTTCATCCTCCATTTCCTTCACTGCCCAAGTAATTGCTTTCCCACACTGCCTTGTTAATTCATTCTGTCAAAATGGGCCAACTATTTTTTTTTTTTAAACCACAAAACACAAGCAGAGTGTGTTTTAGACACAAACCTGGCCCATGATGTTCATGATCACAGGAACCACTCCATTCTCTCTGGTAAAGCCCTGGTAGGACATGTTCCTGGCTGACCGCTGCGTGCTGATGAACAGCTCACCGCTGGCCGTCTCAAATATAATGTACTTCATATCTGGCCGAATCCAGCAATTCGTCTGACCAAACATGGTTTCAGGCCTCAGAGTCGCAGCCACCAGAAAAATCTTCTTGCCTTTAAGGCCACTGAAAACATTTAGTAGATGAAAAAATAAAGTGTGTGTGTGTGCACTTGGATGGGTTAAATGCAGAGCACAAATTATACTCGGCCACACATCACATCACTATTTTTATTTTTGTCACATGTAATATATCGATGTACAAGAAAGGAGACAGATATCACTTCCTGTCTTTTTAAGAATAATTTTCAAGAGGCACTGTATGTAATATATCTTCATGTGTCCTTATATGAAGGGTTCATTTGCAAAAACCGATAAATGCTACTTTCAAAAAAATTTAGCTGATTGCCGTGCATTATTCTCCACATATAGCGTGATCTGAACCCTAAACATGTTTTGTCAAAAAAGCCGGTTTTGTCCACTTTCAATAGGGATGCGACTATCGAAAGTATCGATACGCAAACAAAAATATCGATACTAAGGTGTGTTTTATTTACCAGTGATAGAACTGGTAAGGATAGAACTATTTTCCTGCTCATCTGAACACATGCAAATGTTGCAAGACAGAACTTATCAATCACAGAGAGCATTCCCTCACTGCTGACCAAAATGATACTTCCCAAAAGTATCATAAGAAAGCATTAAAGCTTTTGGGAACAGCAGCCCTGAACAATGCTTATCAGAGGACAGAAGGACAGAGTTATTATCATATATCATCATTATATAATATCATAGTTTGTGCAGTAACAGTTATTTAAATTGAACGTTGAAAGATAATATTGATCATGTTCTATTCTGTAACGTTAATAGAAATCATACACTGTCAGAGTAAAAAGGTTGTATTTTATGCATGTAACAGCCTGTTACTGGCAGTCCCTTATGAAAATGAACCATGGTTTTACTAAAGTGACTGTAGTTTAACTGTAGTATTTATAGATTTGAATCATGTGTAAACAAAAAACATATTTGAACCATGTGTAAACAAAAATATAACCTAATAAGTTACAATTAAGGCGTATTGAATGTTAAAATGCGTTTTAAACAAAGTTAAGTGCTTATAATTACTCATTTTACTCTTAGTAATTTAATAATCGAATACATTTCATAATTTAAAAGTTTAGTTCAGAAGTATCGAATCGGTATCGAAGATATCGCCTGCCTCGAAAAATATCGATATCGTATCGAAAACAAAATAAGTTGTATCGCCCATCCCTAACTTTAAAGGCATCGCAAATTCACATTTTACTGCAGAAGCCGACAATTGCCCTTGTTGTTTTTGAACAGAAGCCGATAAGTCCATTTTAGCGAATCGGCGCGCTTTTAGCGATTAAAATTTTTTTATTTTAAAATTTAGAAAATTTAGTTTTAAAATTTAGCGAACATATTGCGTGTAATTACATCCATACAGTTTATGATCACAACAACAACAACATTTGTCAGGCATCTACATGGAGATTACAAAGATTAAACAAGTGTTTTTTCTAACTCTAAAACATGAAATGTGGCGTTGTCTGCTTTTGCCAAAAAACGACTGTTGGAGTTATCTGCTTTTTGCTATAAAACAAACTTTTAATATCTAAAAAAAAAAAAACATACTTTCAATGAACTTTAATTTTGTAAATTACCTGTATTTGTTTAAGCTATTATTACTTAATCAAAACAACCCAACTGCAGTTTGATTGATATTACTTGGAATGCGCAATAAAAAGAAACGTGATTTCTGAAAAAAAAATAATAATAATTTGTTATCGGTTATTGCAAATGAACTCTTCATATAAAACATGCTTGTATTTTAGGTTAATATACAGTATATTTTATCTGTCTATTTAGTTTATTTTGCACAACAACTCTATTAATTGTATTTTTTAAGGACAAAGAGGGGTTTGAAAGGTTGAGGCTGTTCTACACACATGCGTTAAACTGCCCAACTAACAGAGAATGTTCACCTAACATTAGTACTCGTTTCCCATTCGGTAATTTTTTTGGGAACCAAACAATACTGTTCTAGGAACATTCTTTTTTTTATTTTACAAACATAAAATAGCTTAAAATCCCATAATGTTGGAGAAAGGGTTTTTAAGACAACCTAAAAAAAAGTACTTTTACAGAATGTTTCATAATAAGTACTTTAAGGTTTTACTTTTGCAATAGCTTACATAGAAAGGTTATGTTATGTGTCATTTTTGATTATAATGTGTACTGTGTACAGACTTTGCTTTTCTCTGCCGAGGTTTTACATTTCTGCAAAGATTAGTAAACTTCAGTGTCGTAATCACGGTTTATTTAAATTTTGTTACCATACCTTTTCCCGAACTTAATCTTTTTTCTCTCTTTCAGAGTTATGAACTGCCACCTCACGAAAGAGTCGTAGAAAGGGTTTACATCAGTCGTGATGAAGGAACGACGCCAGTCAGCCTACAATATCAATGAGGAAAAACTTCATTTACAGACACAAATGTCAAAAATCATGTTGCTTTAAATGGCAAAATACAACGCAATAGGCAGAATTACAAATATTCAGGTGCACTTTTACTACCTTTAAACCCATTTTCTTCAGGTCTTCTACAGCAAGAGGAGGGAAATATTCAAACTTCACAATTTCATCGTCCCGCAGCCCCAGAGATTTCATGATGTCCCACTGGAACTTGGAGCTTCCAGACTTTGCTACAGCTTTGCTCTGCCAATGACATCACATAGTCATATACAGTTGAGGTCAAAATTGTACATACAATTTGCAGTATCTGCAAAATGTTAATTATTTTACCAAAATAAGAGCGATCATACAAAATTCATGTTATTTTTTTATTTAGTGCTGACCTGAATAAGATATTTCACATAAAGATGTTTAAATATAGTCCACAAGAAAAATGAATAGTTGAATTTATAAAAATGACCCCGTTCAAAAGTTTACATTTGCTCGATTCTTAATACGGTGTTGTTACCTGGATGATCCACAGCTGTTTTTTGTGATAGTCGTTCATGTGTCCCTTGTTTGTCTTGAACAGTTAAACTGCACGTTGTTCTTCAATCATTCACGTCCCACAAATTCTTTGGCAAGTTTCTTATGAGTCTCTCAGTGTGAAAAGATGGATCTCAAAATCATTTGTCATTTTTGGAAGGGGTTCAAATACGCAAAAGATGCTGGAAGACCAAAAAATGTGTGGGACCTGAAGGATTTTTCTGAAGAACAGCAGGCAATTTTAATGTTCAAGACAAACAAGGGACTCATGAATGACTATCACAAAAAAAAACAGCTGTGGATCATCCAGGTAACAACACAGTATTAAGAATCGAGCATCTGTAAAGAATCGAGCATATGTTTTTATATATTCATTTATTCTTGTGGACTATATGTAAACATCTTTTATGTGAAATATCTTATTCAGGTTAGCACTAACTAAAAAAATAACAACATGCATTTTGTATGATCCCTCTTATTTTGGTAAAATAATTAACTTTTTGCAGATACTGCAAAGCGTATGTAAAATTTTGACCACAGTGCGCATATATATATATATATATATATCGTTTTGCCGATATTATCGGCCGATATGAGCCTGTCGCCGATATATCGGTATCGGCGAATATGCCACCGATATGAAAAATATTTTTACAGAACATATAACGCAGATAAAATGCTTGAAATGGAGTAATTACTTAGTTTGTCCAGCAGAGCACGCTCCACTGTTTACTACTGGCGACCTGGATGAAACGCTTTAAAGCTTAAGTCTATGGAAAACCATTGAAACTTTGAACGACCATATCTCCATAACGGCGCGGCAAATCCGCGACCAATTTCGGGGGATCACTTCAGCTCGAGGAACCCTCTTGAACGCGAATCGAGTGTACATCTAGAGGCCCGCTTTCGAATGAGACCACCACCGCGTCGATAGCCCCCGGGGTTCGGGAGTTACGGGTGGTTAGATTCACGGTCCGGCGCCAACCGATCTAGCGATCCCGGGGGGTTACCGAGCATTCACACGTTGTCTTATTCGACCGTAAGTGCCCTGCGAAGTGGACGTCACATGAAATTCCGCCATGATTCCGGTTTCAAGGGAACGTACACGTTACATTCAAAGGGCATTAAAGTGCACGAGACGTGAATTTATATTGTATTTATTTACAGAGGTAGGGGAGAGCGGGGCACAAAGTAACACTTTTTGACTTTCTCAGTTTGTGTAAATCCACATGGGGTTCAGAATATATATATTTTTTAATCCACGGTAATTTTACACTTGTCTAGTACAAATATGTCGCTTTGTTTCATAATTACTGTGTATACGTTTTTCTTTATTTACCCTCAAAAAATGGAAGTGAAATGTGACAACATGCCCCGTAGGTGGAACACATTGTAACATCTGAGGGGCACATTGTAACTTGACAGCTTAAAATCTTATCTGATCGAATGAAAAAAATATTCAAGACAAACTAAAATATTTTGTTTATATATATATATATATATATCATGATTTTAGCAAATGGCTGCAATATAACAAAGAGTGAAAAATTTAAGGGGGTCTGAATACTTTCCGTACCCACTATATATATATATATATATTTATATTCAGCAGAGCATCATTAAAATATTACCTTATGTAAACCGTTAGAAATGCATCTAAACTTTAGTTCATAAATTAAAGTACATCATCTAGTGATCTGTTCAGTATCATAGTTTATGTTTATGAATAAAACTTCCAGCAACCAAAATGGTACATTTCCTAAGCTATACAGAGGCACTCGTCTCCAGATCAGAACAGCAGTGATGCATCAGCAGCTCGGATTGACAGCTGTCAACTCCATTCATAGAGTTATGAATGCTTGCAAGACAGTAACAACGTTATTGAGATCGCTCACTGTGTGGATAGAACATTTGCTCCTACTTTTCATGAGCTCCTACTCAAAAAACATAAATGATCAAGCGACACATTTGCATGACGCTAACTACTAAATATAAGCCATGCTGCTCAATGGACAGGTTTATTTCATTTTTTTTGGTGTTGTTTGAGCTCATGAAGCAGGCAATACTCTAAACCGCATGAAGTAAAGAGTGTAAACCATTAAACCGGCTTATTATTAATGAAATGTACCGTCATTCTGATCTATTAGCAGTAACTCCGGCAGGATTTGTTGACGCGTGAAACCCACGCTGGCTGCGCTCGGCTGATGACAGCGTGCGGAAACGGAAGACGCTTTGTATTATGGGTAATGGAGTTCGTAGGGCCTCAATCAATACTCTTCCCCAGTTTACAAGAAGCGCTCTGTGATATCCCGGTGCAGTTATATGCGGTGTGGGGGAGTACAACTAGTTACATGTTACGTAATTTAATTACAAAATAAATGTAACTGTAACCTGTTACAGTTACCTATGAAAATGTTAACGATTACAAAGGTACATCTGAATATTTTCGCGCGCGCGCACACACACCTTTTTTTGCTATCTTAGTGAAGACATTGCATAGACCTCCATTGATCTTAGATCAGGTTAATGATATTTTCAAATCATTAACCCAACCCCTAAACCTACCCCTCACATGTGCAAAACACTAGATTTAAATAACATCTTTTGGCTGATGTATAAGAATTAAATGGGGTAACTTGTCATTTGTAATATAGCAAATAATAAATAATAATAAATAATGTATTGTCATTTATCAAATTATTATTATTATTACTGTGGTGTGCATTGTTTTTTCTCTCAGAAATGTTCCATACATTCCAGCATGGCATAAACAATTCAGTATTAAATAGTATTTCTCTGATGTGGGTGGCCATTATGAAAAGCGGGGGACTGGTAATTATGATATGCATCATGGCATGTTAAAGCAGCTCTGTGATTGGCTGTCCTCCTCTTTGCGTCGTGACGTTGCCAAGAACCGCCAGCAGCTCGACGTGCTAGTGACTACAGAAGGCCCAGTGTGTTTTCAGACGATGCTAGTAGGAGTTGCGCATAAACACCCAGCCTTTTATCAGTATTAATTACTTGCGCGTCAGGATGATTATAGACAATGTTGACGCTCTGAAATCCTGGCTGGCTAAACTTCTTGAACCCATGTAAGTGATGAACAGTGACATTTGAAAGAGTGAAGCTAACATGCTAACAGCTTAGCTGGGTTTCAAACCACTTAACCGCTCTGCGAACAGATATCGCTTACTTTGATTGTTTTTAAGTGATAGTTCATTTGTGTTGTATTCATATAAGGTCATATTGTTCAGAAAACTAACACATATCCTAGTTAGAAGCTATGGAGTTGGAAGCTTAGCTAAGAGGGTCTGCTGGCAGAGTGGGGTGGTCATCAAAACAGCCTGATAGTTTTCATAGACTGGGCCAAAACAGGATTAGGGCACAAGTTATTTTCGTTTTAAAGCCTTGGCATGTGTGATCAGCAGGCAGGCAGTTTATTTTTGAAGTCAGTAGTGTGTTTGGTGGTTGTTGCACTGGCTGACAACTTGTCAAGTGTTTGATTTCAGTGCAACCTAGTAGTAGACCTCTTGGAAAAGCTGCTAGTAAACAACACTTGTGTTGTGTTTTGCTGTTTTAGAAGACCTGCATGGATACACGTGACTTTTGGATTAGCTAGGAAACTTCTTGTCTTTTGCATGTGTGGATTTACATGAAATGAACCTGAGATCTTTTACAGATGTGATGCTGACCCGTCTGCATTGGCAAACTACGTCGTGGCGTTAGTAAAGAAGGATAAACCAGAGAAAGAACTCCGAGCGTTGTGTGCGGATCAGCTGGATGTGTTCCTCCAGAAAGGTATTGGTTAAAAAAAAAAGTCTTCACATAGCTGTTTGATTCTAAATTTAGAAAGTGTTGTGAATACTGTGCACATACGTATGCAATTACTAGTGAATTCAGGCCCTTTTGTCGAGCGTGAATGATTTAATACGATTATCATGCGCTTTGTTCTATTTCCTGAATTGATTCATTGTTCTGTTTGTTTCGCAGAGACTACAGGGTTCGTCGATAAACTCTTTGAATGCCTAACCACCAAAAATTATTTGGGAACTCCAGCTGCTAAAGAAGAGAGTAAAATCCCAGTGCAGAAGCTTGAGGAGAAGGAAGAGGTAAATAGTCACTAATAGGAAATAACAGTGTAAAATATGTGTTATTGTTTATAATGTTGCAAAATGTAAACTGTGTAATGGCACAGCTCTCTATATAAAGTTGGATACATAAGTATATCCAATATATACGGTATAATTGCGAGATATACTATATAGCAACTGCTTGATTGTTTATATCATTGAAAAATATAAAGTGTATTATCACCCAGCTCTAATCTGCTTGATGCAACTATAAGGCATGAAAATGTTATGACATTATAAACATCATCATCATGATTTTCTTTAAA
Source organism: Sinocyclocheilus grahami (assembly GCF_001515645.1). Taxonomy (NCBI): domain Eukaryota; kingdom Metazoa; phylum Chordata; class Actinopteri; order Cypriniformes; family Cyprinidae; genus Sinocyclocheilus; species Sinocyclocheilus grahami. The sequence continues at coordinate 3,306,148 of NW_015505270.1, read as the reverse complement.
GGGGTCCTATTATGCTCTTTTACAAAGTCTTGATTTTGTTTTGGGGGTGTACTAGAACATGCTCTCATGCTCGGTGGTTCGAAAAACGCATTATTTTTCACATAGCTTACATTATTACAATACCTTTCTCCCCAGGCTGGCGCAAACGGCTTGATTAGTTCCGGCTTTGATGAAGATTCGCCCTCCGAAAAACAAAATGTGTTGTGATTGGTTAGCTGCTTCAGTGCGTTGTGATTGGCGAACAGCTTAGACGGTGTTTCAGTACTGCCCTTCCTCCATCCTTCAACAAAAGCTTTTGGCGAATCCGGCACTGTACTCCCTCATGTTGTGGAAGCTGTCCTCAGTAAAATGCGCAGCACACAATAGCAAATTGGGGTTATAATGCTCGGGAACAGAGTTAAAAAATAAATTGCAATAAATTTTCCTGACATCATCCGCTTTTGGAAGCCCAAACAAAGACGTTTGGGCACGGAGGTGAAAAAAAACAGCGGTTCAGGCGGTTGCACACCGGACGAGAAGCGTCGCGCCACATCTTTAAAATTAAAGGTCCCATGACACGCTGCTTTTTAGATGCTTTTATATAGGCCTAAGTGGTCCCTAGTACTGTATCTGAAGTCTCTTTCCCGAAATTCAGCCTTGGTGCAGAATTTCAGCCACTACGAGCCAGTCCCACAATGAGCTTTCCTTAGGACGTGCCATTTCTGTGTCTGTAGCTTTAAATGCTAATGAGGAGGAGAGAGGCGGGGCAACTGCCATGCTTCGCTCGTTCGCAAGTCATGATGTCTCTCGAGGGAAAAAAAAAATATTGCGCTCGCCTCGCACGGTAGTAGCTCATTTTCTCATGGGCGGGCCAAATTCTCTGGGCGGGCAAAGCAGAGAAAGGGGAGGTAACCTTTCCCCGTATGACGACATAAAGGGAAGATTCCAGATTGGGCCATCTGAGCTTTCATTTTCTCAAAGGCGAAGCAGTATACCCAGGGCTCGGTTTACACCTATCGCCATTTCTAGCCACTGGGGGACCATAGGCAGGCTAGGGGAACTCATATTAATGTTAAAAAACCTCATAAAGTGAAATTTCATGCCATGGGACCTTTAAAATACATTATTTTCTATGAGTGTATGCACACCGGCAGCGCCGTTCGGCGTCTGTCCGCGGCGCCCAGTTACGTCATGTTGTACTTGTAAGAATTGTTCTAGACCAGCGGTTCTCAATTCCAGTCCTCGCGTACCCCCGCTCTGCATGTTTTGCACGTCTCTCTTTGTTAACACACCTGATTCAGATCATCTCGTTAGAAGTGAGCTCCGTGCATGAACTGTTTCGATTGACATGGCCCTACACAGTGTCCATTGCTCCCTACTCCCTGAGCAGGGGAAATCTGTTGAAGTTTACTTCGGAATATTCATTTATAGATTTGCGCTGCGCCACTGCCTGCAGCGTCTTCACACACAAAAGAAACTTACTAGAAAAGCGTGAAGTGGGACATAATATACCTCTGTAAATAAATACAATTTAAATTCACGTCTCGCACGCTTAAATGCCCTTTGTCTGGAACATATACGCTCCCTTCAAACTGGAATCATGGAGGAATATCCGGTAATGTCCACTTCGCAGGGCACTTACAGTCAAATATAACAAACGTATGAAGCAATAAGAGAAACATACAAAATGTGCAGAGCGGGGGTACGTGAGGACTGGAATTGAGAACCGCTGTTCTAGAAATGCCAAAAATGCTACAGCACAGCAGCTCTTCTTCTTGGTTTTCTCTGATGCACTAACTCTGCAGCAGCACTTCTTCTTCATCGTCTCGTCTGATGCGATCACTCAACCAAGCGTTCTAACCACAACCTCGCCCCTCCCCACCCCCCAACCATTCAAATTTCTGTAGGCCTAAATTATTTGTAATGATATTCCAATGAGCCGCTTTGTGATATCACAAAGCCCGGAAAACGTACGCTGTAGTCCAAACGAGCCGTTCGTTGTAGTTCTTGAAAAGGGATTTTTAAAAAACGAAATATCTCCCTTTGGAGTGGACTTTGAGATTTGTAACTTTCTAGATCTTTTTTTTTATGCCCAAACATACACACTACACACTGACTAAAATTAAAAAAGTGAAAAAGCATAATAGGACCCCTTTAAAACGATGTGTATTGTTAAAAACATAAACTTGATTTGACGTGTATAGTAGTGCACTATACTCTCCAATGGTCATGACAGATTCCTAGTGTAAATAAATGAATAAATTGCATTAATATTAATAACACATTGACATGTGTTTTCAGCCTAGTCATGTTGAAGATGATAGGGATAACAGAAGAAGAAGAAGCCCATTAAGGAATCGTTCAGACTTCAACGAATCAAGGTTGGTCTTCAAAAGTTTAGTAATTCAGTAATATAAAGTTTTCCTGTAATTCAAAGCTGAATTTTCAGCTTCATTACTCCATTCTTCAGTGTCGCATGATCCTTCAGAAAGCATTCTAATATGCTGCTCAAGCAACATTTATTTTTAGTATCAATGTTGAAAACAGTTGTGGTGCTTAATATTGTTCTGGAAACCATGATTTCATGATTTCAGATTTCTTTGATGAATAGGAAGTTAAAAGAAGATAGAAATAATTTGTAACAATGTAGAAGTCTTTACTGTCACCTTTCAGTTTAATCGTTGTAATGCATCCTTGAAAGTAGTCATTTCTTTTAAAAAACTAAATCTTATTGAGTACCTCAAATTATTCCATGAAACTTCCATTATGTGTAAAAACCCTTTCACATCAGACATGAGGCAGTCCAATGTTTATCAAATTCACTCATCAGTAACACGCAGTATCTAAACGTCTCAACTCAGGGCTAGAGATGACCGCAGGAGAGACGACCGTAAGCGACGGGAACTGGACCGTCATGGAAAGAGCGGAGAATCGTACCGAGACCGACATGAGCGTCGAGGAGGAAGCTCACGGGGGAGAAGCTACAGTCGAAGCAGGAGTCGTAGCCGCAGTAGCAGCCGTGGAAAGAGCCGAGAAAGAGAGCACAATCAGAGGAGAGGTGAGGACCGTCCCAAATCATTACGTTTACCTATACTTAAGTTCATTTGTGTGCAACAGAGGAGTGCCTAGAAATGTATTTAATTTAAATGGTTTATCGTTCCATAATATGATGCACTTTTTTATTTTATTTAATATTTGATTCTTAAATGCATAAAAAATAAATTTATTCAAACATGGAAGGACTTAAATGTACATTTTTCTAATATGCTTATATTTAGATTAAAAAAAAAATTTGGTATAAAAAATGTCAGGCCGATGTAACTGTCCTGATATCATTAAATAATAAATAATTAAAATAAAGCAATTTTTGAAAGTGCTTTGGTGTAATCTTTTGTTACTATTTCTTGGGAAATAAAACTGCTTATTAATAATTGAAAAAAATTTGAGGACGAAATTATATCATAGAGAGAGCCTTTAAAGACCTTCAAGGCTTTGTTTTATATGTTTATTTAATGATTATATTTGTTTTCAAAAATGCCTTTTAACTTCAATATTTAAAAATAAATAATAAAACTAATATAAGAGTAGTACGTATGCAAGGTAAATATGAAAATGCTTGTAAGCAAACAAAAAATACTTAATGGTTATGCCCCTTGACATTATTAGAGTTATTAAACGTATGTTTTTTTTTCAAAATAGTATAAAAGTTTTTCTAAACTGTTTGCAACCAACATAAATTAAAGCAATAAGCCCCAAGAAGCCGTGGTTTACAGTGAATTTATAATGGCTAAGAGGCATTGTTAATAAAAAAAAATCACCTTAGCTGTTATAAATTCACTGTAAACCACGGCTTCACGGGGCTTATTGCTTTTATAAAACGGTTATTCCATATACATGGTTAGGTTTCACAAAATAAAACGGAGCAAATAAAGTGTAATGATATTAATAAAAACAGTATTCTTCCACCCGTCGGAGAACGTGTTAACAGCCGTATTAAATAATAGCGATATCTAAGGACTTTTAAGATAATCCGTTAAACTAGCGAGCTGTTTTTATATCTAAACGTTAGTGAAAAGAATAAAAATAAAAAACGTTTAGATATCAGTCCGCGCATCTGATGGACATTGGCTATGATAATCTTTGGTATCTACTTTGAAGGCGTCTTGAGTAAAACTGCTTTTTATTTAACGAAGCATATGCAAAACGCTTGAACCGGAAGCGACGAGACTCGATTAACAGAATACGTAAGTCTGTTGCGCATAACCCCTATTAGCACACCTAAAGTCTATAGCAGGCGAATGGCTCAAATCGAAACCACTGCGGGACAGTTCGCCACTTAAGTGCAGTAAACAAGCAATACAAATACTAAAAGCTTCTTCTTAGCAGACGACTGTTATTCTAATTACAAATAAGTGCAATCAAAATACAAATTAATAACAAAAGACAAATAGAAATAGATAATGAAATATTCCTTTCTAGCAGCAAATAAAAATCTAAACAACAGAAATAGAAACAAAGTATTAAGCAAACACTTACGCTCTGCTGACTAATCGCTTGTCGTTGACTGTAAATTTATTCAAACAGCTGTCAGGATTTCTTTCTTTGCAAACAAACATTCAACAAATGTGTCTTCATTTTAAATGTGCTTTTATTTCAGCAGAGCACAGATCCAAATTTGAGCCGGAGCGGAAGGACATAGAGCCTTACAACCCATCCTCTGCCCACATGGGTAACCCACACCACCAGCAGACCCATCCACCCCCCCTGCTCCCTCTGCCCCTTCCTCAGCACCAGTTCCACTCTTCAGGGAGCCCAGTCGTCCCCAACGCTGTAACCGTGGTAGCACCGGCTCACCTGCCCGACAGCACTACAGAGAGCTGGTCCACATACTTCACCAACCACACAGACGGCAAGACGTTCAACAAGAGCAACACGCTTAAACACCGCTGCAGAGACTACGACGGTAAGACGCAATTCACTTTTGTCACATGTTTGGTGTGATTATGCTTGTATGACTTTTCCCTGACTTTTCTAATTAGTGTTGTTATTGTTAACTAAAACTTAAAAAAAATTGTTTTTGGTAACTGAAAAAAAAAAAGCTACAAGAAAATTAGAAATGTTGCCTTGGCAACTAACTGAAATAAGTTTAAGTACTAAAATTACTGAAACGAGAACTAACATAAAAATAAATTAAAGCTAAATAGGTGTTTTTTGTTGTTGTTTTTTTTTTTCACGATAATTTTTATATAAAGTAGTTTTTAAATTATACTAAATAACACCGTTTCTAATGCATTTTATATTGTTTAAATTAGCAACCGATAAAAAAAAAATAAAAAAAAATTTCAAAAAGTTTGGACACTTAACTAATGGACACTTGTAATTCATCACATTAAATACGAACTTGTTCTACTAATGTGTGGCAACCAGAAAGTGTACAAAAACATGTTTGCTTGGTTTGAAATAAAACAAATAGGGTTGCAAAAAGGTGGAAAATTTCCAGTAAATTTCGGAACCATTCCAGGATTTTATGGAATATTCCAGGGATTTTTTTTTTGGAAAGTTTCCGGAAATTTTCCACCCCTTTGCAACCCTAAAAACAATAGATTCACTGTTCGAAATGAAGACAGAAAGCTATTTTAAACATGTTAAACCTAACAAACATGTTTCGCTTAAAGTATGCTTGTGCTTTCTTTCTTAAATGCATGCAACTTAGTTTCATGTTTTAATGTTTTAGCTCTTAAAGTCCAAATACATTTTGCAGCCACTGGATGTCTTTAAAATCGAAGTCCAGTGATGTATAATCAGAAACACTGATGTGTCTTGATGTCCTCTAAGGACACAGTTTACTCTTTTGGGTGTCTGTTTCTAAAGCATCACTAATGACTATGGCGTAGCAGACTCACTGCATGGCCTTATGGGAGTGGCATTAAAGAGGCAGTGTTTATATTTACTACCCTGTATTTCTGGAGCGAGGGTATTTATCGCACTGCTGGGAGTAGCAGGAGAATGTCCACAGAGATTACTGAAGGATGGATGGTTAGCTCGATTATCCCTGATCTTATTAAAGAAGCTGTGATTTGGCATGTTGACGGGAAAGAGACGTGACGATCCATACAGCACTGTTTACATGGAGCAAACTCCACTGAAGAATGACCTCAGTGACCAGAAGTTCATCCACCTTGACAAGTACTCCTTCCTCAAGGATGACTCGAATAGGGCTCAAATTTCAAAGTGCTTTGGAAAAAACTGGTGTGATATTGTTGATTTTAATGTTTAGTGTTTCTTTTTGTTGGCAGAGAAAGGATTTTGTATACGAGGCGATCTCTGTCCTTTTGACCACGGTAATGACCCTCTGATCGTGGATGACGTCACGCTTCCTACCATGATCCCGTTTCCACCCCCACCAGGCCTGCCACGGATGCCCATGCCGCCAATGACAGAACCACCTCCTCGCATGCCCATGCCACTGCCCCCTCCCCACGGACAGCCTCCGCCTCCAGGCATCTACCCCATGCCAGGTGAGTGTCATTTTGATTTCAGCATGCTAGACTAGCTTTTTCCTCAGTTAAGTTAAAAATATTAAAGGATATAATTATATCATTTTTATGCTTGCTTGTTTTATTTATCATTATTAATCATATCATAATTTATTTATCTCTTTTATATACATAATTTTAGTTTTTTTTTGTTATTTAGTTATTTAAATACTAATAATTTATTTTAATTACTATTTTTTTAAATCAATTTAAATTTTCAACTGATATTAAAATCTTATAAAATTAAGTATCAGAATAGAATTTTCCAGAAAAAAGTTTCACCTGAAATAAAACTTGCACAAGGTCAAAATTGCATTGTTGCGAGAGAGAGACTCCGATAAGTCGCATCAGTGTGTAAGTCATATTTTATTCTTACATTCAGAAATAAATAGGGATGTAATGATTCACTCAACTCACGATTCGATTCCCGATTTTGATTTTTTCCGATTTGATTTTCTCCCAATTTTTTTTTAACAAAATGAGATTGAAGACATTATCAGTAAATGAAAAGGTGTCGCTTTATTAGGCTATTGCTGCACGCATCTTTGTGAAATTGAAATATGACAAAACTAAATTGAAAAATTTAAAACAAACCCCAAATCAAACAAGTTACACAAATAAAAGATTTGTGCTCTTTCCATTTCAAATTAGAAGCAACCACTGGATTTTAATCACGATGCAGCATACATGCAGCGCGAGTAGTTTTTAATCTAAATTAGACTGTATAATTTCGAAATATGAAGCAAAAACAGAATGGTCTGACTTTAGTTTTGTGAAACTATACTACAGTACATAAAACATCTGAAGGAAACAGCAGAAGGTCTGAATGAGACGCAGATTCACTCTCTGCCAGCAGGTGGCGCTTATGAACAGCAATGATAGTGTTTCCTGGATTACCGCTGTAAACAAAGCAGAGCTGCGCCCATGAACACTACTTTAATATGCATTGTTCAGAGGCAAGATGACAAAAAAATACCACGCAAACTTTTCTAAAGATAGTCAGTTCCCTTCAGAGAGACATTCATGGATACTCCTACTCCAATTGTATCGCGATTTGTTTAGCATCTCAACCGATTTGAATCATCACATATTTGAATCGATTTTCAACCGGCTCACGGTTAATCGTTACGTCCCTAGAAATAAACACTATAAATGTATTTTTGTTGGTCTCAGATTCAGACATATTTTACACTTAGAACTAAAGAGTATGAATCTTTCGATTTTAATAGTTTTGAATGATAAAGGAAATTCTGAGAAAGTGCTTGTAAACACATTTGGTAATTTTTTTGTTTACCAAAGGGAAAGAACCTGCGTGCCATTTTAGCCATGTTTGATTAATAATGATGATTAATAATTTCAATTTAATTTGTTAATGTTTATGTATTAACAAAAAACTTAATTATTATTATTTTCATATTTATCAATTGACATTAGAATCTTACAACACTGCATCACAGTATTACAAATTTGCACAAGGTCACACCGATAAGTCACGTCTGTGTGTAAGACACATTTTATTGTTTCATTTAGAATAATGCACTACAACGGTTAATAAAAATTAAACCTTTACAAACATTAAAAAATTGTGTTTCTCTCACTCAACAAATCCTTTCAATTTAATAGTGTTCAGAACAAAACAGGAATGAAAAATATATAATAACAAATTATAATGGCATTCATTATAAGCAGCATTTATTATAAATGCCAAGCCTAAACAAATTTATTTAAAGCAAAATTGATACTACCTGCATGTGGGAAATTCACTATACGTGTTTTGTATAGTTTCAGATGATTAAAAAAATTGTATATTCTGGAAAATACAGTAAATGCATTTGTTAATTGTTAATTTTTAAGAATTTGTTCAAATGTAAGGCTGCATGTAAAATGTAAGGCTGTACTTTATATTAGCAGCATTGAACATGAAAGGATTTCCCTAAAGTTAGTTGTAGAGAGTGTGGTTCAGTTTGCTCTTGTCTTGTTTTAGGGCCTCCTCTAATCCCAGCTACTAGGATAGACACTCAACCCCACTCCAGAACCAGCACCTCTTCCCCTTTGGCCCTGCCTGGAGTGAGACCTCCTCCTCCTCCTCCTCCTCCACCACCACCTCCTTCCTCATCTTCCTCCTCTTCTGCCTCTCTTCACCCTCAGTACACGCTCTCTGAATGTAAGCCACTGACTGCACTTTTCTCTTCACCGCTTGAGCAGTGGTGCTTCTAGAGCTTACTGTGTTTTAAAGGGGTCATATCGTGGAAAACATGCTCTTTTGGAAGAAAACACACTTAAAGGGATAGTTCACCCAAAAATGAAAACTCAACTCACGATTCGATTCCCGATTTTGATTTTTTCCGATTTGATTTTCTCCCAATTTTTTTTTAACAAAATGAGATTGAAGACATTATCAGTAAATGAAAAGGTGTCGTTTTATTAGGCTATTGCTGCACGCATCTTTGTGAAATTGAAATATGACAAAACTAAATTGAAAAATTTTAAACAAACCCCAAATCAAACAAGTTACACAAATAAAAGATTTGTGCTCTTTCCATTTAAAATTAGAAGCAACCACTGGATTTTAATCACGATGCAGCATACATGCAGCGCGAGTAGTTTTTAATCTAAATTAGACTGTATAATTTCGAAATATGAAGCAAAAACAGAATGGTCTGACTTTAGTTTTGTGAAACTATACTACAGTACATAAAACATCTGAAGGAAACAGCAGAAGGTCTGAATGAGACGCAGATTCACTCTCTGCCAGCAGGTGGCGCTTATGAACAGCAATGATAGTGTTTCCTGGATTACCGCTGTAAACAAAGCAGAGCTGCGCCCATGAACACTACTTTAATATGCATTGTTCAGAGGCAAGATGACAAAAAAATACCACGCAAACTTTTCTAAAGATAGTCAGTTCCCTTCAGAGAGACATTCATGGATACTCCTACTCCAATTGTATCGCGATTTGTTTAGCATCTCAACCGATTTGAATCATCACATATTTGAATCGATTTTCAACCGGCTCACGGTTAATCGTTACGTCCCTAGAAATAAACACTATAAATGTATTTTTGTTTGGCAGGTGGCGCTTATGAACAGCAATGATAGTGTTTCCTGGATTACCGCTGTAAACAAAGCAGAGCTGCGCCCATGAACACTACTTTAATATGCATTGTTCAGAGGCAAGATGACAAAAAAATACCACACAAACTTTTCTAAAGATAGTCAGTTCCCTTCAGAGAGACATTCATGGAAACTCCTACTCCAATTGTATCGCGATTTGTTTAGCATCTCAACCGATTTGAATCATCACATATTTGAATCGATTTTCAACCGGCTCACGGTTAATCGTTACGTCCCTAGAAATAAACACTATAAATGTATTTTTGTTTGTCTCAGATTCAGACATATTTTACACTTAGAACTAAAGAGTATGAATCTTTCGATTTTAATAGTTTTGAATGATAAAGGAAATTCTGAGAAAGTGCTTGTAAACACATTTGGTAATTTTTTTGTTTACCAAAGGGAAAGAACCTGCGTGCCATTTTAGCCATGTTTGATTAATAATGATGATTAATAATTTCAATTTAATTTGTTAATGTTTATGTATTAACAAAAAACTTAATTATTATTATTTTCATATTTATCAATTGACATTAGAATCTTACAACACTGCATCACAGTATTACAAATTTGCACAAGGTCACACCGATAAGTCACGTCTGTGTGTAAGACACATTTTATTGTTTCATTTAGAATAATGCACTACAACGGTTAATAAAAATTAAACCTTTACAAACATTAAAAAATTGTGTTTCTCTCACTCAACAAATCCTTTCAATTTAATAGTGTTCAGAACAAAACAGGAATGAAAAATATATAATAACAAATTATAATGGCATTCATTATAAGCAGCATTTATTATAAATGCCAAGCCTAAACAAATTTATTTAAAGCAAAATTGATACTACCTGCATGTGGGAAATTCACTATACGTGTTTTGTATAGTTTCAGATGATTAAAAAAATTGTATATTCTGGAAAATACAGTAAATGCATTTGTTAATTGTTAATTTTTAAGAATTTGTTCAAATGTAAGGCTGCATGTAAAATGTAAGGCTGTACTTTATATTAGCAGCATTGAACATGAAAGGATTTCCCTAAAGTTAGTTGTAGAGAGTGTGGTTCAGTTTGCTCTTGTCTTGTTTTAGGGCCTCCTCTAATCCCAGCTACTAGGATAGACACTCAACCCCACTCCAGAACCAGCACCTCTTCCCCTTTGGCCCTGCCTGGAGTGAGACCTCCTCCTCCTCCTCCTCCTCCACCACCACCTCCTTCCTCATCTTCCTCCTCTTCTGCCTCTCTTCACCCTCAGTACACGCTCTCTGAATGTAAGCCACTGACTGCACTTTTCTCTTCACCGCTTGAGCAGTGGTGCTTCTAGAGCTTACTGTGTTTTAAAGGGGTCATATCGTGGAAAACATGCTCTTTTGGAAGAAAACACACTTAAAGGGATAGTTCACCCAAAAATGAAAAGTTTGTTTATCTGCTTACCCCCAGGGCATCCAAGATGTTGGTGACTTTGTTTCTTCAGTCGTATACAAACAAAGATTTTTTAAGTCAAACTGTTGCAGTCTGTCAGTCATATAATGGAAGTGAATGGGAATCACGGCTTTGAGAGACAAAAAACATACACAAACAAAACCAAATTAAACCCTGCAGCTCGTGACGATACATTGATGTGTAAAGACACAAAACGATCGGTCTGTGCAAGAAACTGAACAGTATTTATATCGTTTTTTTACCTCTGATTTTCACCACAATGTCCGAACTGTCCCGAGCACGTCCTGAGCGCGTTCTCGACAGCCGGCGCCTGACGCGTCGTCGTCTTGCTTTATGGCGGATCGCAGACTTATAAGTGCATTACCGCCACCTATCTCTCAAATGGACCATTGACACTTTTAATTGAGATTGTAGATAGTGTCAATGGTCCATTTGAGAGATAGGTGGCGGTAATGCACTTATAAGTCTGCGTTCCGCCATAAAGCAAGAAGTCGTCGTATCAGGCTTTTGAGGACGCGCTCGGGACAGTTCAGACATTGCGGTGAAAATCAGAGGTAAAAAAACTGTATAAATACTGTTCAGTTTCTTGCACAGACCGATCGTTTCGTGTCTTTACACATCAATGTATCGTCACGAGCCGCAGGGTTTATCAAATTTTCATTTTTGGGGTAACTATCCATTTAATTTCTGCTTTTGATGCACTGCACAAAAAACTCTTACAGTTTTTCCAATCCATCTGAAATGTTTTTTTTTCTTTTTTTCTCCATTTTAATTTATCAGTGTATCTGACATTTTAAGTGGACTTCAGGGAAGAAAGAATGACCCCTTTAAAGAAAGTTGGTGGTGGTTCTGGTCTTGTGTGTACTTTAATTCACTTGTATCAGGGATATTTTTTCCTGAAGGCTGCAGTAACAGATTCTGACCAAGTAGTTGCGCTGTTACTGCATTTTACTTCCTGCAGTTTTGAGCTCATTTTAAAAACAATTTTAAATGATAAAGACAATTTATTTTCTTTTAATTAACCAAAGGGAAATAACCTACATGTTTTGGTAGCTATGTCTATTATTATTAATTTTTATTCCCTGCATGCAGTGCATGTGGTTGACCATGCCTGTCTTGTGTCTCATACAGACAGCTATGACCCTGAGGCCTATAACCCAGAGTCTCCGGGACTGACCGGGCCAGGCAGAGCTCAGTACCGCCATTTTATTCCTCGCATCCAGACACAGAGACCCAATCTCATCGGCCTCACTGCTGGGGACGGACAAAGCTCACGAGGTATCAGATGTGAGAGACGAGTGCCACACAAATGACTGTTTTGCTTGTGTATTGCATGAGATTTTTAAACTCGTTCACAATGGCAGCATGTAACTGAACTCTGGTTTATTTGTGTTTTTAGCGGCTAACATAGTAATCCAGACAGAGCCATCTGTCACGAGTGTTTCGAGCGGAGAGGTGAGGTACAGCTCTGAGCAGGAGAACAGGAAGAGATGTTTGCCATCTACAGATGGACCACAGGCCAAAAAACCCTGGATGGACAAGTGAGTGACGAGTGATCCGAGACCAGTGTCCTCGGAGACAGACTGTAGTAAAAAAAAGTTTTTAGATCATATCAAGTATAATATTCCTCAAAAATTTGGAACAATTCCAGTTTTAATGTTTTTGAAAGAAGTCTCTTGTGCTCACCAAGGCCTCATTAATTTGATAAAATATTCAGTAAAAACTAATATTGTGTTATTACACCTTAAAATGTTCTGTTTTAATGTATTTTAAAATGTTATTTATTGTTATGATGGCAAAGCTACATTTTCTGCTGCCTTTAATTTAGAATTTAATATCTTAGATCCTTCTAATATCCTGATTTATTTTTCAATTATTCAATTATTTTTGGTGCTCCAGTATTAATAAGTTCTAATCAATATAGTTTTATGAATTAAAAAAAATTGTTTTTGATATTTTAGTGAAAACAATGATCTATTCTTTGAATAGGGAGTTCAAAAGAACAGCATTTATTTGAAATAGTATTGTGATATATATAGAGGATCATGTGACACTGAAGTAGTGACTGCTGAAAATTCCGTTTTGCCATCACATGAATAGATTACATTTTAAAATATATTAAAATATACATATCTTTTAAATGTAAAAAAATTCATAATTTAACTTTTTCTTTTTTAATCAAATAAATGCAGCCTTGCTGAGCATATGAGACTTCTTTTAAAAACATTAGAAAAAAACAAATCCTGAATTATTTCAAACTTTTTATCTGTAGTGTGTGAGATATGTATTGTATATGTGACCTGTGCTGGCAAAATGAGTCACAATGAGCACATTTTCAAAAATGAGTTATTTTTATGTTCACATACTCTATTAAAAGAATGATGTATGATTTGTTGGAATCGGACGAAAAATGACACCCGTTTGAAGTCGATAGAGTCAGCAAAGTCAGTTTTGAGAAAAATCGAGTTAAAGTTTTCTGAAGGTTCCAAAGCAAAATCACAGAGCAACGTTGCATCTTTTCCTCCACTTCTTTTCTTAATAATAATTTCTATATTAATAGTCACAATATAGCTATTTTTATTCTATCTTTGTTATTATAAGTAAGAACAGATGCAAAAAAAACACCGTAGAACAAATATAAGAAACCAACAAATAATGCATTACCTTTTTCATTTTACATACAAGCAAAAGCATTCATCAAATGTAAAAACCCCTTTAGTGTGTTCATTACAAATAAAATGATTATTAAAACTACAAAAGTAGTTCAGTCAAGAGCAGCGAGTGATTCTTTTATTGTTAGATTACCATTAATGAGGCGACCTGTATTAAGACCTACTGTAATGCACGGATCTAATATAATGTTACACATCAGATGTTTTTCCCCCAACAGTTCCCCAAACATTCACTTAATACATAACAGATTATTTTTGCTTGAATACTTAAATACTGTAATTCTGTGTATATTTATCGGGATCACGTGCTGTAGATGACAGTCAGCGTGAGAAGCGAGCAGCGAAAAGGTACTCCTCTCAGAAAACGTACAAATAAAGGTAATTAAACATCTAAAAATTATTATATGGAGCATTGGGATCGCTAGACGAGGGCTTAATGAACTAATTTTTGTGAAAACCTCAAAATCGAAATTTTTCATCTTTTTTTGTTTTTGCCTGTAGCTCAAAATTAGCCCGTGCGCATTCCGACTCATTTTGCCAGCGCGGGTCACATTTATATAGAATATATAATGAAATCCTGGAGCGTGAAGGAATCTAATGATGCAAGAGGAGGATGTTCTGTTTTTGTTATGTAATGGGGTATTTTCTGTTTTACAGGCAAAATTTCAATAACCAGCATAAGCCCACCTTCCCGAAAAAGAACCATTACGTCAACACCAAACTAGAGGTCCGCAAAATCCCCCGGGAGCTCAACAACATCACCAAACTCAATGAGCACTTCAGCAAGTTTGGAACAATAGTCAACATCCAGGTAAACATTCTATATAGATTAGATTATCAACTGCATACATTTTTGCTCAACACACTTGCTCATAGGGCTGGGTATCGTTAAAAATGTTTCAATATCTATACCGATACCTTAACTTTGATACCGGTTCCTGAACGATACTTTTTCCGAGACCAATTTTATGAAATCCATGTTGACAAGATTACATTACACATTACCTCAAAAAAACTTGTTGCAGCTTGTTGACATTTTTACAGTCTCGCTCCTGAGCCACTGCACAAAGGAACAAGATGTAACCAACACAATAAATCAGTGCAAATAGATTTCAGTTTCCACATCTTTTAGGCTAAGCTTACATTAGATTCATTTTAAAACGCATAGCTCAGAGTCATCATTTCTATTAATTTTCCACTGATTTACTGATGAGCATTAGCTGCTTCCAGCGCTGTCTGTTTTCTCTCTTCTGCGATCGCTGTTCTGACTCAGAGGAAGCTCATTCGCTGCTCATATGTCAATCATATTACACGTTCATAACCCGCCCTGTCTACGATGACGAACGTCCATTACATTTCCACGTTCCGTACGCAAGAAACCCAGAAAAACATTTCTATGGTTGAAACATGAAGCTAATAAACACATGATTACAACAGTATATGATTTGTATGTGATTTTCATGAGATTCTGCTTATTTTCATAACAAAACTGCAGTAAAGGTGCAATAATATACACTATGAACGTGGAAATGTAATGGACGTTCGTCATCGTAGACAGGGCGGGTTATGAACGTGTAATATGATTGACATATGAGCAGCGAATGAGCTTCCTCTGAGTCAGAACAGCGATCGCAGAAGAGAGAAAACAGACAGCGCTGGAAGCAGCTAATGCTCATCAGTAAATCAGTGGAAAATTAATAGAAATGATGACTCTGAGCTATGCGTTTTAAAATGAATCTAATGTAAGCTTAGCCTAAAAGATGTGGAAACTGAAATCTATTTGCACTGATTTATTGTGTTGGTTACATCTTGTTCCTTTGTGCAGTGGCTCAGGAGCGAGACTGTAAAAATGTCAACAAGCTGCAACAAGTTTTTTTGAGGTAATGTGTAATGTAATCTTGTCAACATGGATTTCATAAAATTGGTCTCGGAAAAAGTATCGTTCAGGAACCGGTATCAAAGTTAAGGTATCGGTATAGATATTGAAACATTTTTAACGATACCCAGCCCTATGAGCAAGTGTGTTGAGCAAAAATGTATGCAGTTGATAATCTAATCTATATAGAATGTTTACCTGGATGTTGACTATTGTTCCAAACTTGCTGAAGTGCTCATTGAGTTTGGTGATGTTGTTGAGCTCCCGGGGGATTTTGCGGACCTCTAGTTTGGTGTTGACGTAATGGTTCTTTTTCGGGAAGGTGGGCTTATGCTGGTTATTGAAATTTTGCCTGTAAAACAGAAAATACCCCATTACATAACAAAAACAGAACATCCTCCTCTTGCATCATTAGATTCCTTCACGCTCCAGGATTTCATTATATATTCTATATAAATGTGACCCGCGCTGGCAAAATGAGTCGGAATGCGCACGGGCTAATTTTGAGCTACAGGCAAAAACAAAAAAAGATGAAAAATTTCGATTTTGAGGTTTTCACAAAAATTAGTTCATTAAGCCCTCGTCTAGCGATCCCAATGCTCCATATAATAATTTTTAGATGTTTAATTACCTTTATTTGTACGTTTTCTGAGAGGAGTACCTTTTCGCTGCTCGCTTCTCACGCTGACTGTCATCTACAGCACGTGATCCCGATAAATATACACAGAATTACAGTATTTAAGTATTCAAGCAAAAATAATCTGTTATGTATTAAGTGAATGTTTGGGGAACTGTTGGGGGAAAAACATCTGATGTGTAACATTATATTAGATCCGTGCATTACAGTAGGTCTTAATACAGGTCGCCTCATTAATGGTAATCTAACAATAAAAGAATCACTCGCTGCTCTTGACTGAACTACTTTTGTAGTTTTAATAATCATTTTATTTGTAATGAACACACTAAAGGGGTTTTTACATTTGATGAATGCTTTTGCTTGTATGTAAAATGAAAAAGGTAATGCATTATTTGTTGGTTTCTTATATTTGTTCTACGGTGTTTTTTTTGCATCTGTTCTTACTTATAATAACAAAGATAGAATAAAAATAGCTATATTGTGACTATTAATATAGAAATTATTATTAAGAAAAGAAGTGGAGGAAAAGATGCAACGTTGCTCTGTGATTTTGCTTTGGAACCTTCAGAAAACTTTAACTCGATTTTTCTCAAAACTGACTTTGCTGACTCTATCGACTTCAAACGGGTGTCATTTTTCGTCCGATTCCAACAAATCATACATCATTCTTTTAATAGAGTATGTGAACATAAAAATAACTCATTTTTGAAAATGTGCTCATTGTGACTCATTTTGCCAGCACAGGTCACATATACAATACATATCACACACACTACAGATAAAAAGTTTGAAATAATTCAGGATTTGTTTTTTTCTAATGTTTTTAAAAGAAGTCTCATATGCTCAGCAAGGCTGCATTTATTTGATTAAAAAAGAAAAAGTTAAATTATGAATTTTTTTACATTTAAAAGATATGTATATTTTAATATATTTTAAAATGTAATCTATTCATGTGATGGCAAAACGGAATTTTCAGCAGTCACTACTTCAGTGTCACATGATCCTCTATATATATCACAATACTATTTCAAATAAATGCTGTTCTTTTGAACTCCCTATTCAAAGAATAGATCATTGTTTTCACTAAAATATCAAAAACAATTTTTTTTAATTCATAAAACTATATTGATTAGAACTTATTAATACTGGAGCACCAAAAATAATTGAATAATTGAAAAATAAATCAGGATATTAGAAGGATCTAAGATATTAAATTCTAAATTAAAGGCAGCAGAAAATGTAGCTTTGCCATCATAACAATAAATAACATTTTAAAATACATTAAAACAGAACATTTTAAGGTGTAATAACACAATATTAGTTTTTACTGAATATTTTATCAAATTAATGAGGCCTTGGTGAGCACAAGAGACTTCTTTCAAAAACATTAAAACTGGAATTGTTCCAAATTTTTGAGGAATATTATACTTGATATGATCTAAAAACTTTTTTTTACTACAGTCTGTCTCCGAGGACACTGGTCTCGGATCACTCGTCACTCACTTGTCCATCCAGGGTTTTTTGGCCTGTGGTCCATCTGTAGATGGCAAACATCTCTTCCTGTTCTCCTGCTCAGAGCTGTACCTCACCTCTCCGCTCGAAACACTCGTGACAGATGGCTCTGTCTGGATTACTATGTTAGCCGCTAAAAACACAAATAAACCAGAGTTCAGTTACATGCTGCCATTGTGAACGAGTTTAAAAATCTCATGCAATACACAAGCAAAACAGTCATTTGTGTGGCACTCGTCTCTCACATCTGATACCTCGTGAGCTTTGTCCGTCCCCAGCAGTGAGGCCGATGAGATTGGGTCTCTGTGTCTGGATGCGAGGAATAAAATGGCGGTACTGAGCTCTGCCTGGCCCGGTCAGTCCCGGAGACTCTGGGTTATAGGCCTCAGGGTCATAGCTGTCTGTATGAGACACAAGACAGGCATGGTCAACCACATGCACTGCATGCAGGGAATAAAAATTAATAATAATAGACATAGCTACCAAAACATGTAGGTTATTTCCCTTTGGTTAATTAAAAGAAAATAAATTGTCTTTATCATTTAAAATTGTTTTTAAAATGAGCTCAAAACAGCAGGAAGTAAAATGCAGTAACAGCGCAACTACTTGGTCAGAATCTGTTACTGCAGCCTTCAGGAAAAAATATCCCTGATACAAGTGAATTAAAGTACACACAAGACCAGAACCACCACCAACTTTCTTTAAAGGGGTCATTCTTTCTTCCCTGAAGTCCACTTAAAATGTCAGATACACTGATAAATTAAAATGGAGAAACATTGATGTGTAAAGACACGAAACGATCGGTCTGTGCAAGAAACTGAACAGTATTTATACAGTTTTTTTACCTCTGATTTTCACCGCAATGTCTGAACTGTCCCGAGCGCGTCCTCAAAAGCCTGATACGACGACTTCTTGCTTTATGGCGGAACGCAGACTTATAAGTGCATTACCGCCACCTATCTCTCAAATGGACCATTGACACTATCTACAATCTCAATTAAAAGTGTCAATGGTCCATTTGAGAGATAGGTGGCGGTAATGCACTTATAAGTCTGCGTTCCGCCATAAAGCAAGAAGTCGTCGTATCAGGCTTTTGAGGACGCGCTCGGGACAGTTCAGACATTGCGGTGAAAATCAGAGGTAAAAAAACTGTATAAATACTGTTCAGTTTCTTGCACAGACCGATCGTTTCGTGTCTTTACACATCAATGTATCGTCACGAGCCGCAGGGTTTATCAAATTTTCATTTTTGGGGTAACTATCCATTTAATTTCTGCTTTTGATGCACTGCACAAAAAACTCTTACAGTTTTTCCAATCCATCTGAAATGTTTTTTTTTCTTTTTTTCTCCATTTTAATTTATCAGTGTATCTGACATTTTAAGTGGACTTCAGGGAAGAAAGAATGACCCCTTTAAAGAAAGTTGGTGGTGGTTCTGGTCTTGTGTGTACTTTAATTCACTTGTATCAGGGATATTTTTTCCTGAAGGCTGCAGTAACAGATTCTGACCAAGTAGTTGCGCTGTTACTGCATTTTACTTCCTGCAGTTTTGAGCTCATTTTAAAAACAATTTTAAATGATAAAGACAATTTATTTTCTTTTAATTAACCAAAGGGAAATAACC
Source organism: Sinocyclocheilus grahami (assembly GCF_001515645.1). Classification (NCBI taxonomy): domain Eukaryota; kingdom Metazoa; phylum Chordata; class Actinopteri; order Cypriniformes; family Cyprinidae; genus Sinocyclocheilus; species Sinocyclocheilus grahami. The sequence continues at coordinate 3,286,759 of NW_015505270.1, read as the reverse complement.
TACATGTTTTGGTAGCTATGTCTATTATTATTAATTTTTATTCCCTGCATGCAGTGCATGTGGTTGACCATGCCTGTCTTGTGTCTCATACAGACAGCTATGACCCTGAGGCCTATAACCCAGAGTCTCCGGGACTGACCGGGCCAGGCAGAGCTCAGTACCGCCATTTTATTCCTCGCATCCAGACACAGAGACCCAATCTCATCGGCCTCACTGCTGGGGACGGACAAAGCTCACGAGGTATCAGATGTGAGAGACGAGTGCCACACAAATGACTGTTTTGCTTGTGTATTGCATGAGATTTTTAAACTCGTTCACAATGGCAGCATGTAACTGAACTCTGGTTTATTTGTGTTTTTAGCGGCTAACATAGTAATCCAGACAGAGCCATCTGTCACGAGTGTTTCGAGCGGAGAGGTGAGGTACAGCTCTGAGCAGGAGAACAGGAAGAGATGTTTGCCATCTACAGATGGACCACAGGCCAAAAAACCCTGGATGGACAAGTGAGTGACGAGTGATCCGAGACCAGTGTCCTCGGAGACAGACTGTAGTAAAAAAAAGTTTTTAGATCATATCAAGTATAATATTCCTCAAAAATTTGGAACAATTCCAGTTTTAATGTTTTTGAAAGAAGTCTCTTGTGCTCACCAAGGCCTCATTAATTTGATAAAATATTCAGTAAAAACTAATATTGTGTTATTACACCTTAAAATGTTCTGTTTTAATGTATTTTAAAATGTTATTTATTGTTATGATGGCAAAGCTACATTTTCTGCTGCCTTTAATTTAGAATTTAATATCTTAGATCCTTCTAATATCCTGATTTATTTTTCAATTATTCAATTATTTTTGGTGCTCCAGTATTAATAAGTTCTAATCAATATAGTTTTATGAATTAAAAAAAATTGTTTTTGATATTTTAGTGAAAACAATGATCTATTCTTTGAATAGGGAGTTCAAAAGAACAGCATTTATTTGAAATAGTATTGTGATATATATAGAGGATCATGTGACACTGAAGTAGTGACTGCTGAAAATTCCGTTTTGCCATCACATGAATAGATTACATTTTAAAATATATTAAAATATACATATCTTTTAAATGTAAAAAAATTCATAATTTAACTTTTTCTTTTTTAATCAAATAAATGCAGCCTTGCTGAGCATATGAGACTTCTTTTAAAAACATTAGAAAAAAACAAATCCTGAATTATTTCAAACTTTTTATCTGTAGTGTGTGTGATATGTATTGTATATGTGACCTGTGCTGGCAAAATGAGTCACAATGAGCACATTTTCAAAAATGAGTTATTTTTATGTTCACATACTCTATTAAAAGAATGATGTATGATTTGTTGGAATCGGACGAAAAATGACACCCGTTTGAAGTCGATAGAGTCAGCAAAGTCAGTTTTGAGAAAAATCGAGTTAAAGTTTTCTGAAGGTTCCAAAGCAAAATCACAGAGCAACGTTGCATCTTTTCCTCCACTTCTTTTCTTAATAATAATTTCTATATTAATAGTCACAATATAGCTATTTTTATTCTATCTTTGTTATTATAAATAAGAACAGATGCAAAAAAAACACCGTAGAACAAATATAAGAAACCAACAAATAATGCATTACCTTTTTCATTTTACATACAAGCAAAAGCATTCATCAAATGTAAAAACCCCTTTAGTGTGTTCATTACAAATAAAATGATTATTAAAACTACAAAAGTAGTTCAGTCAAGAGCAGCGAGTGATTCTTTTATTGTTAGATTACCATTAATGAGGCGACCTGTATTAAGACCTACTGTAATGCACGGATCTAATATAATGTTACACATCAGATGTTTTTCCCCCAACAGTTCCCCAAACATTCACTTAATACATAACAGATTATTTTTGCTTGAATACTTAAATACTGTAATTCTGTGTATATTTATCGGGATCACGTGCTGTAGATGACAGTCAGCGTGAGAAGCGAGCAGCGAAAAGGTACTCCTCTCAGAAAACGTACAAATAAAGGTAATTAAACATCTAAAAATTATTATATGGAGCATTGGGATCGCTAGACGAGGGCTTAATGAACTAATTTTTGTGAAAACCTCAAAATCGAAATTTTTCATCTTTTTTTGTTTTTGCCTGTAGCTCAAAATTAGCCCGTGCGCATTCCGACTCATTTTGCCAGCGCGGGTCACATTTATATAGAATATATAATGAAATCCTGGAGCGTGAAGGAATCTAATGATGCAAGAGGAGGATGTTCTGTTTTTGTTATGTAATGGGGTATTTTCTGTTTTACAGGCAAAATTTCAATAACCAGCATAAGCCCACCTTCCCGAAAAAGAACCATTACGTCAACACCAAACTAGAGGTCCGCAAAATCCCCCGGGAGCTCAACAACATCACCAAACTCAATGAGCACTTCAGCAAGTTTGGAACAATAGTCAACATCCAGGTAAACATTCTATATAGATTAGATTATCAACTGCATACATTTTTGCTCAACACACTTGCTCATAGGGCTGGGTATCGTTAAAAATGTTTCAATATCTATACCGATACCGGTTCCTGAACGATACTTTTTCCGAGACCAATTTTATGAAATCCATGTTGACAAGATTACATTACACATTACCTCAAAAAAACTTGTTGCAGCTTGTTGACATTTTTACAGTCTCGCTCCTGAGCCACTGCACAAAGGAACAAGATGTAACCAACACAATAAATCAGTGCAAATAGATTTCAGTTTCCACATCTTTTAGGCTAAGCTTACATTAGATTCATTTTAAAACGCATAGCTCAGAGTCATCATTTCTATTAATTTTCCACTGATTTACTGATGAGCATTAGCTGCTTCCAGCGCTGTCTGTTTTCTCTCTTCTGCGATCGCTGTTCTGACTCAGAGGAAGCTCATTCGCTGCTCATATGTCAATCAATCATATTACACGTTCATAACCCGCCCTGTCTACGATGACGAACGTCCATTACATTTCCACGTTCCGTACGCAAGAAACCCAGAAAAACATTTCTATGGTTGAAACATGAAGCTAATAAACACATGATTACAACAGTATATGATTTGTATGTGATTTTCATGAGATTCTGCTTATTTTCATAACAAAACTGCAGTAAAGGTGCAATAATATACACTATGTCAATGTGAAATACTATCTCTAGTCACTAAATCACCACAGTTACTCATTCCATTTAAATTGTACTTTTGTATAAACTTACTGTGCATATCTAGGTGAAGGCCAACGTGCAATACTATAAATGTAATTGTATTTACTTGTAAAATTGTACTGTACAGTCTTATAGTCTTTATTGTCTGTGGTTATATGTTTGTTGTTCTAACACCAGTCAGGAGTAGTGCTCTTAATTTCGTTGTATACAGAAAAATACAATGACAATAAAGGCATTCAATTCAATACGGGGTGTTTGGGTGTTTACAGCTAAGCAGTAGCGATTAGCCTGCTATAAAAACAAATAGCAACATTAGCTGGCCAAAGCACACATTAGAACATTAGATGAAGGCTTATAAATAGCCTTACATTTATGGGGGTTGGGACACTTACACACTTACAGCCTCATGGGCATAACCGGCATAAACTAGTGTTTTTCCATGATGCCTCACCAGAGCCAATCACCAGCACTTGATTTAGGCACATCAAGCATGCTTATTGGCTCACTGAAGTGGACGAGATTAACCCCTTAGGTATCGAAATTTGGTACCGAACGACGAGACATTTTTTGATACTAAATTGTATCGAGGCAATTCGGTCAGTGGCTAAAAAGTATACCCAGCCCTACTTTCTCAACAAGATTGCTTTTGTCATTGTGGTCATGTAATACTTTTGTTGCAAAGATCACTTAATGTAGTTGTAGTGATTGTGCTGATTCTGAAGTTAAACTGCATCCTGTATTGTGATTTCCACAGGTGGTGTTTGGGGGCGACCCCGAGGCGGCATTGATCCAGTACACAGCTAATGATGAGGCTCGGAGGGCCATCTCCAGCACCGAAGCTGTTCTGAATAACCGCTTCATCAGAGTGTACTGGCATCGAGAGGCCACATCCAACTCACAGGAACAGGGACCCAGTCAGAGCACAAACCCTGGACACCAACATCCCGCAACTCACAAGGTCTGTCAGAAGTGTGTGATGCTGATGGATTTTCATATTCAGACAGCATTAGAACTTGAATGTGCAATACATTATATTCCTATGCAGTTCCATTGTGGTGGTGTTCTAATATTTGGGGAACAGACTCTTACTGGCCAGTCCTATTTTTGATATTTCTGAGATCCCACTGAAACAATTGTGTCAGTTTTTAGAGATTGTTCACCCAAAAATGATTAATTGATATTCTGTATGTGACTGTTCATCCATGGATGAGACTTGGTTTCCCATTCGTCTACATTCTTTGACTGAATTTAGTTTTGTTTGCAGGTCGTTAATAAGCTGCACACCGCAGGATCTTATGTGCTGAACAAAACCTTCCCTAAACAGCAGACTGCCACAGGAGCCGCAGGCACAACGGGCAGCACTGAACTTACCAGCCCAAGCCAGGAACCTTCAGTGGTAAAGAAAGCACATGAATGTTTGCACACATCTGACTGAGAGAATACATGCTAGCATGGAACAAGTACCCAATCCAGTGATCCAGTCTAAAAAGTTCTTATCATAAAGTAGTGCTGGGTGGTATACCGGTTCATACCGAATACCGGTGTTTATTTTTGTTATGATATGAATTTTTTAAATACCATAATACCGGTGTATGTCACTTAACGTTCGGAATGCGACACTGTTTGAAATTATCCACCGCCACAAATATCCACCGCCCCTACCATCAGCTCCCGCGTCTCTCACACACACACACGCACACACACACGAGCGCGACTTTAGCACTAGATTTAGCAACTTTCAGACCCTTTTAGCGGCTTTCACCATAGAATATTCATACTGACAAACCTAGCGACTTTTTTGGATAAACCTTAGCTATGGTTCAGTTGGAGGATTTCGCCAGTGCTGTTCCGCGAACGCGAGGTCTGACTTTCCCCGAGAAGTGTCGCCTCTCTCGGCGTCTGTTCTGTGCAGTGAGCGGCAGAGAAGCACCGCAGCGACTCCTCAAATGAGTACAAAACAGCGTTTCCTAGCACCTGTCGCTTACTGATTGTTTGGAATTATAAATATGAGCGTAGTTCGTCTGTTAATATTACATGCACTTTTTAGTTTGTTACTCAGACGCAGACAGTGCTGCATGAGACAAAAAAGTAATCTAGCCAAAACAACCACATAGCCGCTCTTTAGTGTAGATGCATGTTGATTTTATCAGACGATGCCGCGATTATAAATGAGAGTGACTCCTGGTTAACATGTATTAAAAGGGGTCGTCAAGTTTGGAACAATAGTCAACATCCAGGTAAACATTCTATATAGATTAGATTATCAACTGCATACATTTTTGCTCAACACACTTGCTCATAGGGCTGGGTATCGTTAAAAATGTTTCAATATCTATACCGATACCGGTTCCTGAACGATACTTTTTCCGAGACCAATTTTATGAAATCCATGTTGACAAGATTACATTACACATTACCTCAAAAAAACTTGTTGCAGCTTGTTGACATTTTTACAGTCTCGCTCCTGAGCCACTGCACAAAGGAACAAGATGTAACCAACACAATAAATCAGTGCAAATAGATTTCAGTTTCCACATCTTTTAGGCTAAGCTTACATTAGATTCATTTTAAAACGCATAGCTCAGAGTCATCATTTCTATTAATTTTCCACTGATTTACTGATGAGCATTAGCTGCTTCCAGCGCTGTCTGTTTTCTCTCTTCTGCGATCGCTGTTCTGACTCAGAGGAAGCTCATTCGCTGCTCATATGTCAATCATATTACACGTTCATAACCCGCCCTGTCTACGATGACGAACGTCCATTACATTTCCACGTTCCGTACGCAAGAAACCCAGAAAAACATTTCTATGGTTGAAACATGAAGCTAATAAACACATGATTACAACAGTATATGATTTGTATGTGATTTTCATGAGATTCTGCTTATTTTCATAACAAAACTGCAGTAAAGGTGCAATAATATACACTATATGTCAATGTGAAATACTATCTCTAGTCACTAAATCACCACAGTTACTCATTCCATTTAAATTGTACTTTTGTATAAACTTACTGTGCATATCAAGGTGAAGGCCAACGTGCAATACTATAAATGTAATTGTATTTACTTGTAAAATTGTACTGTACAGTCTTATAGTCTTTATTGTCTGTGGTTATATGTTTGTTGTTCTAACACCAGTCAGGAGTAGTGCTCTTAATTTCGTTGTATACAGAAAAATACAATTCAATTCAATACGGGGTGTTTACATGAGAAAAGCTAAGCAGTAGCGATTAGCCTGCTATAAAAACAAATAGCAACATTAGCTGGCCAAAGCACACATTAGATCGCGATCGGAAGGCTTATAAATAGCCTTACATTTATGGGGGTTGGGACACTTACACACTTACAGCCTCATGGGCATAACCGGCATAAACTAGTGTTTTTCCATGATGCCTCACCAGAGCCAATCACCAGCACTTGATTTAGGCACATCAAGCATGCTTATTGGCTCACTGAAGTGGACGAGATTAACCCCTTAGGTATCGAAATTTGGTACCGAACGACGAGACATTTTTTGATACTAAATTGTATCGAGGCAATTCGGTCAGTGGCTAAAAAGTATACCCAGCCCTACTTTCTCAACAAGATTGCTTTTGTCATTGTGGTCATGTAATACTTTTGTTGCAAAGATCACTTAATGTAGTTGTAGTGATTGTGCTGATTCTGAAGTTAAACTGCATCCTGTATTGTGATTTCCACAGGTGGTGTTTGGGGGCGACCCCGAGGCGGCATTGATCCAGTACACAGCTAATGATGAGGCTCGGAGGGCCATCTCCAGCACCGAAGCTGTTCTGAATAACCGCTTCATCAGAGTGTACTGGCATCGAGAGGCCACATCCAACTCACAGGAACAGGGACCCAGTCAGAGCACAAACCCTGGACACCAACATCCCGCAACTCACAAGGTCTGTCAGAAGTGTGTGATGCTGATGGATTTTCATATTCAGACAGCATTAGAACTTGAATGTGCAATACATTATATTCCTATGCAGTTCCATTGTGGTGGTGTTCTAATATTTGGGGAACAGACTCTTACTGGCCAGTCCTATTTTTGATATTTCTGAGATCCCACTGAAACAATTGTGTCAGTTTTTAGAGATTGTTCACCCAAAAATGATTAATTGATATTCCGTATGTGACTGTTCATCCATGGATGAGACTTGGTTTCCCATTCGTCTACATTCTTTGACTGAATTTAGTTTTGTTTGCAGGTCGTTAATAAGCTGCACACCGCAGGATCTTATGTGCTGAACAAAACCTTCCCTAAACAGCAGACTGCCACAGGAGCCGCAGGCACAACGGGCAGCACTGAACTTACCAGCCCAAGCCAGGAACCTTCAGTGGTAAAGAAAGCACATGAATGTTTGCACACATCTGACTGAGAGAATACATGCTAGCATGGAACAAGTACCCAATCCAGTGATCCAGTCTAAAAAGTTCTTATCATAAAGTAGTGCTGGGCGGTATACCGGTTCATACCGAATACCGGTGTTTATTTTTGTTATGATATGAATTTTTTAAATACCATAATACCGGTGTATGTCACTTAACGTTCGGAATGCGACACTGTTTGAAATTATCCACCGCCACAAATATCCACCGCCCCTACCATCAGCTCCCGCGTCTCTCACACACACACACGCACACACACACGAGCGCGACTTTAGCACTAGATTTAGCAACTTTCAGACCCTTTTAGCGGCTTTCACCATAGAATATTCATACTGACAAACCTAGCGACTTTTTTGGATAAACCTTAGCTATGGTTCAGTTGGAGGATTTCGCCAGTGCTGTTCCGCGAACGCGAGGTCTGACTTTCCCGGAGAAGTGTCGCCTCTCTCGGCGTGTGCTCTGTGCAGTGAGCGGCAGAGAAGCACCGCAGCGACTCCTCAAATGAGTACAAAACAGCGTTTCCTAGCACCTGTCGCTTACTGATTGTTTGGAATTATAAATATGAGTGTAGTTCGTCTGTTAATATTACATGCACTTTTTAGTTTGTTACTCAGACGCAGACAGTGCTGCATGAGACAAAAAAGTAATCTAGCCAAAACAACCACATAGCCGCTCTTTAGTGTAGATGCATGTTGATTTTATCAGACGATGCCGCGATTATAAATGAGAGTGACTCCTGGTTAACATGTATTAAAAGGGGTCGT
>NW_015505270.1:3261372-3278003 GCF_001515645.1 Sinocyclocheilus grahami | reverse complement strand
CGGTATACCGGTTCATACCGAATACCGGTGTTTATTTTTGTTATGATATGAATTTTTTAAATACCATAATACCGGTGTATGTCACTTAACGTTCGGAATGCGACACTGTTTGAAATTATCCACCGCCACAAATATCCACCGCCCCTACCATCAGCTCCCGCGTCTCTCACACACACACACGCACACACACACGAGCGCGACTTTAGCACTAGATTTAGCAACTTTCAGACCCTTTTAGCGGCTTTCACCATAGAATATTCATACTGACAAACCTAGCGACTTTTTTGGATAAACCTTAGCTATGGTTCAGTTGGAGGATTTCGCCAGTGCTGTTCCGCGAACGCGAGGTCTGACTTTCCCCGAGAAGTGTCGCCTCTCTCGGCGTCTGTTCTGTGCAGTGAGCGGCAGAGAAGCACCGCAGCGACTCCTCAAATGAGTACAAAACAGCGTTTCCTAGCACCTGTCGCTTACTGATTGTTTGGAATTATAAATATGAGCGTAGTTCGTCTGTTAATATTACATGCACTTTTTTTTGTTGTATTTTTTTAGTTTGTTAATCAGACGCAGGCAGTGCGCTGCATGAGACTGTTACTCAGACGCAGACAGTGCTGCATGAGACAAAAAAGTAATCTAGCCAAAACAACCACATAGCCGCTCTTTAGTGTAGATGCATGTTGATTTTATCAGACGATGCCGCGATTATAAATGAGAGTGACTCCTGGTTAACATGTATTAAAAGGGGTCGTATTTAGTCACTATTTATTGTAGTATTTTTTGACAATATTCACTCATCATGACAGTAAAATAGAGCATTCTAAGTCAATATACTGCAGTATTTCCTCTCTCAATCAGTAGAAAATATGAACACTATATACAATAAAAAACACCCGGTCATGCATGAAAAAAAAAAATACCGTCATGTACCATGAAACCGGTATAATTTAGAAAAATACCGTGATATACATTTTTGGTCATACCGCCCAGCACCATCATAAAGCGCATTTGAATGTCTTCCCCAGTGTCCGCTTATAGTTTCATGTGTATATGCACTACCAGGTGAAAGTTTGGAATAAGAATTATTATTATTATTAGTCTTTCATATTCACCAAGGCCATATTTATTTGATCAAAAATACAATAAAAACGTAATAGTGACATTTTATTGCAATTTAAAATAACTTTTTTTCTATTTGAATGTTTTAAAATATTATTTATTCTTGTGATGGCAAAGCTGAATTTTCAGCAGACATTACCACAGTCTTCAGTGTCACATGATCGTTTAGAAATCATTTTAATATGCTGATTTGCTGCTCAAGTATTATCAATTATTACCGGTGCTCAGTTATTACAGAGGAACTATTCTTATCAATGTTAAAGAGGTTTTGCTTCTTAATATTTTTTAAGCGCTGATACGTGTTTTTGTTTGGTGGTTTGTTTTTTAAGGATTCTTTGATGTTCAAAAGAACCACATATGAAATCGAAATCTTGTATGAAATGTTTTGCAACATCACAAATGTTTTGATCAAATTAACGTGTCCTTTCTGAATATAAGTAATTTTTTGAATGGTTGTGTATCATGATCACAAAAATATTAAGCAGCAAAAACATTTTTCAACATAATAAATGTTTTTTGATCAGCAAATCGGCATGTTAGAATGATATCTGAAGGATCATGTGACACTGAAGACTTTAGTAAAGATGCTGAAAATTCAGCTGTGCATCACCGGAATAAATTACATTTTAAAATGTTAAAATTGTAAGCATGAGAGCAGTAAAGCGGGTGTGTGTGTGTGTGTGTTTATACAAATGTAATATGTTCATAATCGGCACTTGTTTTAAATTCTCTGTCAAACAAGGGTTTGATGCCACCTTCAAGTTTACAGAAGGGTCCGTTCTTGCGCACAGTGTTGAAAACCGCATCAAAATCATTGGGAAAAACGGGCAAAGCACTGGAAGCTCAGGAGGTTTTGAAAAAGAAGCAGGTGAGTATTTCCTTTCTCCTTCTCACCTCTGTAAGCTGATAGCAGCAGTTCCACCTGCTTGGATTGCACAGTCTGGAATGTACTTATGAGTGAGCTAATGTGACCTCTGACCTTCAGGAGGCATTGAAACTGCAGCAAGACATGAGGAAGAAGAAACAAGAAATGCTTGAAAAACAGATTGAATGTCAAAAGGTATGAAGAATAAAACGAAATATGTTTATCTATAAAAAGCTAAAATTTTGGACACTTGCACTCACACACACACACACACACACACACACACATATATATATATATAAAAAATTCTCTCCAGTGTGCACTGTTGGTTACAATGTTTACTTCCTTTTTATTGATACTTCCTATTTTATTTTATTTTAAAAAATATAATAATAATAGGTTTGAATCAAGAAGTTTCTCTGTAAAGTATAAATCTCTGGTTACACTTTATTTTAAGGTGTCTTTTTATAGTGTAATTATACATTTTAATTACCGAGTAATATTAATTAACTACATGTACATACTATATGTGACCCTGGAGCACAAAAGACAAAAGTGTTAAGTCGCTGGGGTATATTTGTAGCAATAGCCAAAAATACATTGTATGCAGGGATTGAAATTAACTTTCACTCACCAGCCAATTTGGCTACTAAATTTTTAAGTTACCGGCCATTCATAACTTCTACTAGCCAAAAAAAAAAGACAGAAATACACCAACAGTTTGAGGCTGTCTACACTGGGCGTGACAAAGCGACCGTTGCAAATCATTTTGTCGGTATTAGGGGTGTGTGATATTGACAAAAAATAATCTCAATATTTTCTGTGATTTTTATCGATAAAGATACTTAGACGATATTTTGCTGAGTGTGTTATTGTGCTGATATCTTAAGGATACCGTGGACAGCTGACTCCTAAAGTTTTTGATATTCTTCATATTCTGTGTGGTCAGTTCACAGCAGTGATAAAAATTAATATTTTCCAATAAGTTTAAATTGATTTTTAACTTGTATGGGCATTCTTACCTTTTATAAAGCCATTTTTTTCTAAAGGTGTACATCATCTTTTGAGTCAAATTCTTACATTTAATCAGTCAATTATAATAATAATACAGTTTGGCTGTTACTAAACAAATTAAATCAGTATCAATAAAATTCATCTTCGCAGAAGTTGCGTATGAAGTGGCATTTAGATGTATTTACACATGTTAATGCAGCTTAGAGGGACATGGAGTGCTTTAAACTGCAGTTACAAATGCATAAATGTTTTTTTGTTGGCGAAATAGCACATAAATAGCATAAAAACAGCCAATATAGTGTCTAAAACGTAAGTTTCTTGATATGAATTTATTGTTTATTGAACTGTTGTATAAAATAAATATCACATTTGTAACCATGCTGATTTTTTAAGAAAAAAACGGCACTCTTCGTGTGATATTGATTAACTATATGAATTGATATATAAATATATACATTTTCTGCCTCCTTATCTTGAGTTATGTGATCATTCTTAATGCATATTATTAATAGACTGAATCATGCAGTGAAAGAATGCACTCTAAATGCGCACACGCACTAAATCCTGTGTTGGTCTAACCAGAAAGTTTTTGAATTAAAAGAAAGAAATTATAGTTTGCATGAAGCCTGTCACCGTTTCCGTGATAATTAAAAGTTTAGTTCATCCAAAAATGAAAATTAGCTCATAAATTACTCACCCTCAAGTCATGCTAGGTGTATATGACTTTCTTCTTTCAGATGAATCCAGTCGGAGTTATTTAAAAAATTGTCTTTGATCTTTCAAGCTGTTTCATGGCACTCGGCGGGTGTTGCATGCATCAGTCCAAAAGAAGTGAAATAAAAAGCGCCCATCCATAAAAATAAAAAAAAAGTCTCACACGGCTCCGGGGGGTGAACAAAGGCCTTCTGTAGCGAATTGATGCATTTTTGTAAGGAAAATATCCATATTCAAAATGTAATAATCACTTTAATGTAGCTTGCGCTCACTGTTGTAAAGGGAAGCAGCTCCGGGAGGATGAAGTATGAGGTCAGCGCTGCGCATGCGCCGGTGAGTCTCGTGAAAACCAACATTTGTTACCAGGAGCAAAGGAAGCAAAGTTTCCTTACTTTAGCAAAGGAAAACCAGTCTCCTCTTGGCCTATATCGAAATCCTCCGACATTCTTCTTTACAAATCCTCGTTTTGTACTTCTAATTAGTGACCGTTGTTTTGTTTTGATCTCTCCGCTGCGTTTCCGCGTTCGTCACTTCTGAGCGGCGCATGCACAAAGCCTACCTCATACTTCATCTGCCCGGAACTGCTTCCGTGTACAACTGTTGGCGCAAGCTACATTAAAGTGATTATTACATTTTAAATATGGATATTTTTCTTACAAAAACGCATCGATTCGCTACAGATCACGCAGCCATTATTAAACAGCTCTGTGAGATCCAGGGAGAAGTATTCAAATTCACTGTAGAGTTCTTGCAAAGCACCAATGTCTCTCATTTAAAACAGTTTAAAGCCAGATGAATCAGCCCTTACATTCTCAACAAACTGACGCTAGAAACAGGAGAAACCTTGTGCCACAGCAATGCAGTTAACATAAGACTGGTATTGTAACAGAAATACAGAGAAACTCATATCAAATTGTATTATATTATTAATATATACATTTACATCCACATCCCAGCTCAAACTGCTGCTACTGTCAACTCAAGCCTCTTTCAAATGTGCCATTCCAAGAGACAAAACATGTAATAAGTAATATTATTAATTATTATTTTGCTGCTCCCAAATCAGGTGCTGTGACACCATCTGTAGAGCTTGGCTCTCAAATGTTAGTCTGGAGCCCTGTAGTTGCTAAGAGGTTTTTTTTTTTTTCCTCCTAAACAAAAGAGACAGATGTACACACCCACAACCAGCATAATCCATTTCACCCAAACACAGTCTCACTCTCAGTCCTAACATAAGCGTTCCTAAAACAAGAGTGACAACAGAAGCGTCACGGCTGGCACTGGGCTTAAATTAGCTGGTGTGAAATATGCATGTCATTACACTTCATCTCATGCACATTTAACTCTGAGCACTTCCCAAACCCCAAGGACCCGTCCCTAAACAACACGCATCCCTCTCCACACGCTGATGCTTCTCATGCTTCTCATTCCATTAAAGTTTGATCGGCTCCCATGTAAGAAATGAGAGAAAGATCGAGGGAAGACAATTAATGGAAGAGAGCGAACAGAAGAAACTACACTAGCTGAAAGTCTGTTCAGTCAGGGCATGAAAGAGAAATGACCAGCATGTGGTGTGGCTTTTGTCACTCTGTAACTTATCATTTTTTTATTTGCAGTCAGGGTAAAGGTTAGGCAAGTTTCAAAATCTAGTACTTTTTGAAAGTTTAGAAGCTCTCACTACACCATTCCCATACTTTCATTGTTGTTATAGTTTTGATGGCTTTCTTGTTCTTTTAAAATGTGAACAATAGTAATAAAATAAAATGAGTAGGTGTATATAAACTTCTTGACTGGTATTATATATAAAAAAAATGTACTTAGATTTAGGGTTCCTGCGGGTCTTAAAAATTCTCAATTCACCCTTCCACAAATGAAGGCATCGAAAGTCGAAGCAGAAAGTCTTAAATTCATAAAGGCATGGCACTAATAAATGTTTCATTCATTGCAATTTTTTTTCTTTTTTTTTTTTTGCAATACAAATTTCTCTGCATCCTTAGATTAAAAATGAGGAAATAAAGTCTTGTTTTCTGAGAGGCTGAACAAAATTGCCTAAAAAAAAGAACAAATCTGTCAATGTGGTATGAAAACTTCTTCATTATGACCAATTTCTCAAAGAGTACTTTTTGAAAGTTTAGAAGCTCTCACTACACCATTCCCATACTTTCATTGTTATTATAGTTTTGATGGCTTTCTTGTTCTTTTAAAATGTGAACAATAGTAATAAAATAAAATGAGTAGGTGTATATAAACTTCTTGACTGGTATTATATAAAAAAAAATGTACTTGGATTTAGGGTTCCTGCGGGTCTTAAAAATTCTCAATTCGCCCTTCCACAAATGAAGGCATCGAAAGTCGAAGCAGAAAGTCTTAAATTCATAAAGGCATGGCACTAATAAATGTTTCATTCATTGCAATTTTTTTTTCTTTTTTTTTTTTGCAATACAAATATCTCTGCATCCTTCGCATAATAGGACCCCTTTAAGAAAAAAAAACCCATCATGTGGTATAAAGGTTTTTCCATATGAAACCAGCATGAATATTACATTTCTAAAGAAGTGTTCTAATATGTTTAATGTTTATATTAATCTTTGCTCACACTTCTAGGATCCAGTCAGCCCCTTTCTGCTTCCAGAGGAAGAGGAAGAAGATGAAGATGAAGATGATGAATACGAGAGCCGCTCATGGAGGCGATGAAAAAGGGGAAACGACACCGCTTTTTGTTCAAGGACTCTCATTTTTAGTTTCTGTTTGTGAATTCTAATTTAAGTATATTTGATTGAATGAGACTTTCATTCTTTTTTTAAGATGGTTTTCAGTATTTTGAGAGGTGGAAAAAATGAAAAGTCTAACGGCATTCTCCGTACACGAGAATATAAGAGAATGTGAGACGTCTGTGGGGACTTGCAGTGTTTCTGTCACTCTGAAATCTCTGCATTATATATCAAACTCTCACTTTTGCTGAGATTGCAAAATGTTTCAGCTAGGGAACATTTTGTTTCACTGTGCATGACCAGATATCAGTAACTCACAACATTTGTGACTACTGTGAATTTTTTTTTTTTATATATGTATACCTAAGTTGTTTTGCCCATTTTTCTAGTTCAGTGTATGATTTAACATGAAACCTCATCTGCACTTTGTGCCACTTTGGCCTGTGGTAGAAATTCTCCCAATGGACGCACTCATTTGGCATCGTTCCCATTAAAGGCATCGCTTTCCATTGTGAAGAAACAATATGCCCTAATGATGTCAAACCCTTTCAAAACACTCTTGTATCTGCTTTCTAAAGTTTGGGCAGTATATATCTCCAGATGGATTATTTTTCCTTCTTCTCAAGATTAATGTGCCACTTCCTGTAAATATAGACTCTATAGAAGATATATGTGGCATACTTCATTTTGGTCAGTGTGTCCGACTGTTCATATTTATTATATGTATACCTAAGTTGTTTTGCCCATTTTTCTAGTTCAGTGTATGATTTAACATGAAACCTCATCTGCACTTTGTGCCACTTTGGCCTGTGGTAGAAATTCTCCCAATGGACGCACTCATTTGGCATCGCTTTCCATTGTGAAGAAACAATATGCCCTAATGATGTCAAACCCTTTCAAAACACTCTTGTATCTGCTTTCTAAAGTTTGGGCAGTATATATCTCCAGATGGATTATTTTTCCTTCTTCTCAAGATTAATGTGCCACTTCCTGTAAATATAGACTCTATAGAAGATATATGTGGCATACTTCATTTTGGTCAGTGTGTCCGACTGTTCATATTTATTTCTTACATGTAGGTGATGGTTCCAAAACCAAAAAGAGCTTTGGATGAGGGTCAGAGAAAATTATTATTGTTAACTGAGGTAGCATATGAACAGAGGTGTTGTGAATGTATTCAGAATTGATTTACACTTCATTTACGCCTTATAATCGTCAGTGTGCAGGTGACGTTTTATGAGATTTGTATTTTTTTTTCTTTTTTCGTGTATATTTTGTAAATGGTTGCTGTAGTAATGACTGTTCTCTTCATTATTTTAGCCGTTAGAATTAATGAATTGCTGAACGAATCACATTCATGACTTTTAGAGGCTTATTTAAGTGGCCGTATGACTTAAACTAAACATCAGGGGAGGAGGGGGTTTTCTCATCTTTGAAACACAGTCTTATATAATTACACCATACTTTGAAGAATAATTTTTTTTTCTCATTTTTGACACTCCACTCCTTTCAAAAGCCTGGTCCTCCAGAAATGGGTCAAAAAAGTACCATTTCTGGAACTAAATATGATCCAATAGCATGCTGGCATCTGTATGCGTGTTCATTTGGGGGAAAAAAGAAATATGTACGAATGTATATTTTTTTAATCATATTTACATACTTTGCTAAAACAATTCTTTTTTTTTCTCATTTTTGACACTCCACTCCTTTCAAAAGCCTGGTCCTCCAGAAATGGGTCAAAAAAGTACCATTTCTGGAACTAAATATGATCCAATAGCATGCTGGCATCTGTATGCGTGTTCATTTGGGGGAAAAAAGAAAATATATGTACGAATGTATATTTTTTTAATCATATTTACATACTTTGCTAAAACAATTAAGATATGTTTATAGTTCCTTTTTAATGGAGGACCAGTGTAAAACTTCGAAACTTTATATATACTGTTGATGTGACCTTTAATAGCACGTTACTAAGCCGTTTCAATCCAAACATTCAGTGATAAACCTGTTTTCCCCACGCTTTCCAATCGATTGTACATATTCTCAGTCTCCACAACGATTCAGTTTCTCAGTAACCCGTATAAGGTCTGGCAGGTCTTAATGTTGGTTTTGTACATGAGTCTAATAGAAGGACTCAGGACTGTATGAATTTAAAGAGTGGATTTTGATCATTTGTACTACACCACATTAGTACGTCATACATCTAGCATAAATAGATTTTGACTTTATTACTGTTTGTAAATTGAAAAATCTATGGATGTATTTTTCAGTTCTTTGTGTGTAAAATGGATTTCTAACAGCTGCATGTTTGCTAATCAATAAAGATATTGGAATGGGGGTGAGCAAGAGGAATATAAAGGGAAAAAATAGATTGTTCCAATTGGCCTAAAAAAAAAAAAAATTTGCTACAAACCAACAAGAAAAGAAAATGAGAAAGATTCCATGATCCATTCCAAGAATTATTCCCCTCTGAAACAGTTGTCCTGTTCTTGTTTTTTGTGTGCGCGCGCACAGACTGAATGATTATGCTTTATTTTTATTTAAAAAAAAAGGATTTTTATTAAATGTTTTTTATGAAACTAAGATGTTGGACCTATAATAATATATTTTATTAATTATTTAAAGTAATTAATAATGATTAACTGTAATTGTTTGCATACAGGGGAGACCAGGGCTAATTGCCAATTTATACATAGATGCATAGATTGAAGCACATGCAAATATTTTCAATACATTCACATGTATACATTTAGCAGACACTTTTATCCGAAGAGACTTTAAAAAAAGTGTTGATTAAATTGAAATTGAAATTCATGTAGTAGTACGCAATGCCAGATTTATGAGACAACTAGATTAGGAAACCATCTGGAGAAGTGTGTGTGTGTGTGCGCGCATTGGATTAAGAGTGTGGGGGTGTATTTCCTAAAGGCATCATTAGCTAAATATGGTCGCAGGTTCCATTATTGGTAACAACGGAACTTGCAACGATAGTTGCTTTTGGGAAATGCACCCTGGGGTGGTTAAGTGCTTGCAGAAGAGGTGTGCATTCAGCTGCTGGAAGATGGTGTATTTGAAAGATGTGATGGTTGCAGCGGTTCAGGTGGAGTTCTACCAGATAGGAACAGAAAGGGTGAAAGTTATGGAGAGTGATATTTTGCCTCATTGTGAGGAAACAAAAAGATGTCGCTTATTCAGTAACCTGAGCTGGCAGGAGGGAGCACACATTTAGTAGTGAGTTGAAGTAGAGAGGATCTGTTCCAGTCCTAAAAGCCATTAGCACCAGAACTTTAAATTTGATTCTGGCCACAACTGGGAGCAAGTGGAGTGAGATCAGGAGAGGTGTGACATGGGACCTCATTGGCTAAGTGAGGACTAGACATGCTGCCATGTTCTGAATCATCTGCAAAGGCTTAGTTGAGCTGGTTGGAAGGTCCACCAGTGGAGCATTACAGTAGTCCAGTCTTGAAATTGTAGTAGCTGAGCCACATATTCTGACATGAAGTGACTGATTTTCCTGATGTTGTAAAAGGCAAACCTGCACGACCGGGACTTTGTTGAGTTATGGGAGGAAAACCTCAGCTGGTCATCAAACACTACCCTCTGTCTTCCTTCATCCTTCATCCAAGTAGAGATGGCTGAAAGGAAGGCGGAGATATGAGCTGAGACAGCGTGATCATCAGGTTTAAATTAAAGATAGAGCTGTGCATCATTTGTGTAGCAGTGGTAGGAGAAGCCATGTGCCTTTATGTTCGTGCCCAGTGAGGTTGTGTAAATGGAGAAAAGAAGAAGAGCAAGCACTGAACCTTGAGACACCCCAGTGATTAGCTGGTGTGACTTAGACACCCCTCCTCTGAAAGGTATGAGGTATGACTGAAACCACTGAAGTACCATACCTGTGATGCCCAAGTCAGAGAGGGTGGCCAGAAGGATCATGTGGTTAACAATGTCAAAGGCCGCAGAAAGGTGTGTCTCCATGGAGTGTCCGCTTTTGAAGCCAGACTGGTTGTTGTCAAGTAAGTTGTTCTGTGAAAGAATTGCTGAGAGCTGATTGAACACAACCCTTTCAAGTATTTTAGACAGAAAAAGCAGAAGAGAGACTGGTCTGTAATTTTCAACTACTGTGGGGTAAGTGTTGGCTTTTTGAGGAGCGGGGTTACCTGAGCCTGTTAAATGCGGTGGGAAAGAGAAATTTTGAGAACTCATTCTTCGTAAGGGGAGAGAAGGAAGAGAATAATGGAATGGGGTAAGTGGGAGGAGGTAGATGGCAGAGAAGAGAGGAGAATGACTGTCGCGGAGTTGCAGACCAGGCTATGTTTTCTGCAAAGGGGTGGGGTTCCAGTGCCTCTGCCTAGATCTAGAGTTCCTCCTGGCAAAAGCCAGGGAGGGGCGCTACTTCTGGCAGTCGCCTGGCTGGTCTTACGGTGATGGTGAGGAATTCCCCTCTGAGGAACCAACCTCCGAGGGCTCCTCCTTCCACCGGCACTTTGTAACCAGTGGAGCTGCCCAAGGAACAGGCTGGACCCTTCCATGGGGTACCTTCAGCTCTCCCCCTGACGATTGGATGTCGATCGGTGCATCGGAGGGTAAGCCAGACTTTTCGGGAGATGATGATCCGGCGGCGCTGCCACCTTAGGGGCGGCCAGCAGTGCCGGATTAGGATCCAGAAATGGTGGCTATGCTTGCCCGGACCGCCGAGAGGGGTAGGCTTGAGTGGAAGCCTCCACCGTGTCCCGAACCTTCAACCTTGGTTTCTCAGGGTGGCTCGCGCTTGTTCTCAGGGCCCCACCCCAGTGCCTTTCTTTCTGGAAGTGTATGAGGAGCTTACTGGGTCGTGGACGGCACATTTCACTGCCAGAAACCACTCCGGTGGCTCCTCCACCCTCGAGGTTGAGGCAGCGCGGGGGTATACGGAAGTCCCTCCTGTGGAGTGGTCGGTTGCGATGCAATTGTGTCCAAATACCGCTGCCACCTGGCGGGGCAAGCCATCACTCCCCTCTCGGGCCTGTAGGTACTCGTCAGCCCTGACTGGCAGTGCTTATGTGGCCTGCGGAGAAGCTGCCTCTGCCTTACACGCCATGGCGTTATTGCAGTTTCATCAGGCCAAGGCACTGAAGGACCTGCATGAGGGGGGTCACGACCCGGAAGTTCTCAAAGAACTCTGTACTGCTACTGACCTCGCGCTTTGTGCGACTAAGGTCACTGTTCGGGTCTCTCGGTCAAGCGATGTCCACTATGGTGGTCCAGGAGTGCCATATCTGGCTGACATGAGGGAGACCGACAAGATCTGGTTCTTGAACGCCCACGTGTCCCAGACCGGCCTGTTTGGCAACGCGGTGGAGAACTTCGCAAAGCAGACCGAGGCCATCAAGCACATCCTGCCCCGGTGTGCAGCTGCTGCCTCCACCCCGCCACCGGCGGCAGTGCCTCAGTCTGCTTGTCACCAAGGGCTGCCCCCTGCCTCCGCCCCCGCTCCAAAAAATAGATTGTTCCAATTGGCCTAAAAAAAAAAAAAATTTGCTACAAACCAACAAGAAAAGAAAATGAGAAAGATTCCATGATCCATTCCAAGAATTATTCCCCTCTGAAACAGTTGTCCTGTTCTTGTTTTTTGTGTGTGCGCGCACAGACTGAATGATTATGCTTTATTTTTATTAAAAAAAAAAGGATTTTTATTAAATGTTTTTTATGAAACTAAGATGTTGGACCTATAATAATATATTTTATTAATTATTTAAAGTAATTAATAATGATTAACTGTAATTGTTTGCATACAGGGGAGACCAGGGCTAATTGCCAATTTATACATAGATGCATAGATTGAAGCACATGCAAATATTTTCAATACATTCACATGTATACATTTAGCAGACACTTTTATCCGAAGAGACTTTAAAAAAAGTGTTGATTAAATTGAAATTGAAATTCATGTAGTAGTACGCAATGCCAGATTTATGAGACAACTAGATTAGGAAACCATCTGGAGAAGTGTGTGTGTGTGTGCGCGCATTGGATTAAGAGTGTGGGGGTGTATTTCCTAAAGGCATCATTAGCTAAATATGGTCGCAGGTTCCATTATTGGTAACAACGGAACTTGCAACGATAGTTGCTTTTGGGAAATGCACCCTGGGGTGGTTAAGTGCTTGCAGAAGAGGTGTGCATTCAGCTGCTGGAAGATGGTGTATTTGAAAGATGTGATGGTTGCAGCGGTTCAGGTGGAGTTCTACCAGATAGGAACAGAAAGGGTGAAAGTTATGGAGAGTGATATTTTGCCTCATTGTGAGGAAACAAAAAGATGTCGCTTATTCAGTAACCTGAGCTGGCAGGAGGGAGCACACATTTAGTAGTGAGTTGAAGTAGAGAGGATCTGTTCCAGTCCTAAAAGCCATTAGCACCAGAACTTTAAATTTGATTCTGGCCACAACTGGGAGCAAGTGGAGTGAGATCAGGAGAGGTGTGACATGGGACCTCATTGGCTAAGTGAGGACTAGACATGCTGCCATGTTCTGAATCATCTGCAAAGGCTTAGTTGAGCTGGTTGGAAGGTCCACCAGTGGAGCATTACAGTAGTCCAGTCTTGAAATTGTAGTAGCTGAGCCACATATTCTGACATGAAGTGACTGATTTTCCTGATGTTGTAAAAGGCAAACCTGCACGACCGGGACTTTGTTGAGTTATGGGAGGAAAACCTCAGCTGGTCATCAAACACTACCCTCTGTCTTCCTTCATCCTTCATCCAAGTAGAGATGGCTGAAAGGAAGGCGGAGATATGAGCTGAGACAGCGTGATCATCAGGTTTAAATTAAAGATAGAGCTGTGCATCATTTGTGTAGCAGTGGTAGGAGAAGCCATGTGCCTTTATGTTCGTGCCCAGTGAGGTTGTGTAAATGGAGAAAAGAAGAAGAGCAAGCACTGAACCTTGAGACACCCCAGTGATTAGCTGGTGTGACTTAGACACCCCTCCTCTGAAAGGTATGAGGTATGACTGAAACCACTGAAGTACCATACCTGTGATGCCCAAGTCAGAGAGGGTGGCCAGAAGGATCATGTGGTTAACAATGTCAAAGGCCGCAGAAAGGTGTGTCTCCATGGAGTGTCCGCTTTTGAAGCCAGACTGGTTGTTGTCAAGTAAGTTGTTCTGTGAAAGAATTGCTGAGAGCTGATTGAACACAACCCTTTCAAGTATTTTAGACAGAAAAAGCAGAAGAGAGACTGGTCTGTAATTTTCAACTACTGTGGGGTAAGTGTTGGCTTTTTGAGGAGCGGGGTTACCTGAGCCTGTTAAATGCGGTGGGAAAGAGAAATTTTGAGAACTCATTCTTCGTAAGGGGAGAGAAGGAAGAGAATAATGGAATGGGGTAAGTGGGAGGAGGTAGATGGCAGAGAAGAGAGGAGAATGACTGTCGCGGAGTTGCAGACCAGGCTATGTTTTCTGCAAAGGGGTGGGGTTCCAGTGCCTCTGCCTAGATCTAGAGTTCCTCCTGGCAAAAGCCAGGGAGGGGCGCTACTTCTGGCAGTCGCCTGGCTGGTCTTACGGTGATGGTGAGGAATTCCCCTCTGAGGAACCAACCTCCGAGGGCTCCTCCTTCCACCGGCACTTTGTAACCAGTGGAGCTGCCCAAGGAACAGGCTGGACCCTTCCATGGGGTACCTTCAGCTCTCCCCCTGACGATTGGATGTCGATCGGTGCATCGGAGGGTAAGCCAGACTTTTCGGGAGATGATGATCCGGCGGCGCTGCCACCTTAGGGGCGGCCAGCAGTGCCGGATTAGGATCCAGAAATGGTGGCTATGCTTGCCCGGACCGCCGAGAGGGGTAGGCTTGAGTGGAAGCCTCCACCGTGTCCCGAACCTTCAACCTTGGTTTCTCAGGGTGGCTCGCGCTTGTTCTCAGGGCCC
The DNA here is from genome assembly GCF_001515645.1 of Sinocyclocheilus grahami. Classification (NCBI taxonomy): domain Eukaryota; kingdom Metazoa; phylum Chordata; class Actinopteri; order Cypriniformes; family Cyprinidae; genus Sinocyclocheilus; species Sinocyclocheilus grahami. The sequence continues at coordinate 3,263,691 of NW_015505270.1, read as the reverse complement.
CACCCCAGTGCCTTTCTTTCTGGAAGTGTATGAGGAGCTTACTGGGTCGTGGACGGCACATTTCACTGCCAGAAACCACTCCGGTGGCTCCTCCACCCTCGAGGTTGAGGCAGCGCGGGGGTATACGGAAGTCCCTCCTGTGGAGTGGTCGGTTGCGATGCAATTGTGTCCAAATACCGCTGCCACCTGGCGGGGCAAGCCATCACTCCCCTCTCGGGCCTGTAGGTACTCGTCAGCCCTGACTGGCAGTGCTTATGTGGCCTGCGGAGAAGCTGCCTCTGCCTTACACGCCATGGCGTTATTGCAGTTTCATCAGGCCAAGGCACTGAAGGACCTGCATGAGGGGGGTCACGACCCGGAAGTTCTCAAAGAACTCTGTACTGCTACTGACCTCGCGCTTTGTGCGACTAAGGTCACTGTTCGGGTCTCTCGGTCAAGCGATGTCCACTATGGTGGTCCAGGAGTGCCATATCTGGCTGACATGAGGGAGACCGACAAGATCTGGTTCTTGAACGCCCACGTGTCCCAGACCGGCCTGTTTGGCAACGCGGTGGAGAACTTCGCAAAGCAGACCGAGGCCATCAAGCACATCCTGCCCCGGCGTGCAGCTGCTGCCTCCACCCCGCCACCGGCGGCAGTGCCTCAGTCTGCTTGTCACCAAGGGCTGCCCCCTGCCTCCGCCCCCGCTCCCATGCAGCAGCCTCCAGCCAAGCAGGGCCGTGGAGCCGGTCACAGGGTAGCCACCCTGCCCGTCCAGGCCCCCTCCAAACCTGCCGGCAAGCGGAAGAGCAAGAGGCCCTGAGACAGGTGTTCCAGAGGTGGAGAGAAGAGCTTCAGGAGATGGAGAATGCATCACTCCCTCCTCCGGAGGAGGGCCGGGTGGAGAATCTTTTGTTAAATTTTTTTCCGCCACTGACTTCACAGTAAGTGGTACTGAAAATCTCAACAAAAGAACAGTTTTCTGATATCTCTGGGTACCCAGAGGGGACGAGGAGTTGTGGATGGGCCAGGCCTGGATTGCACTCACCCTCCTGTAGTGGCAGTCACGGTGCTGGGGCTGCTTCATATTAGACCGCTTCAACACTGGCTCCATGGCCGAGTCTCAGAGGGCGCTTATGAGGCAAGCACATACTGGTCCGCACGGACAACACTGCGACTGTTGCGTACCAACGTGATGTAGAGAGTGACTGACTGAAAGGGATTGTCTCGGTTACGTACGTACCCCTCATTCCCTGAAGGAGGGAACAGAGACGTCACGTCCCGTCACTACAGCTGCTGTACCACCGCTGAGAACCTGAGTATGCGTTGCACCTGCTGCCTAATTATACTCGCACTGCGATCAGCGGAAGCTGGATGCAATCATTGCATGCCAATGTGCATTGGCTCGTTTAGTTTACACTCAAAGTAGATTGGTCTCTCTAAGCAAGATCCCAATTAGTCGGTCACCGACGTGAAGTCTCCGTTCCCTCCTTCAAGGAACGAGGGTTACATACGTAACCAAGATGTTTCCTGTCCTTAGCTGACAGGAGTGGCATCGGTGTGGTCTTCTGCTGCTGCAATCCATCTGCTTCAAGATTCAATATGTTGCGTGTCAGAGATGTTCTTCTGCATACCTCGGTTGTCTTTCTATCAGCTCAAAACAGTGTGGCCATTCTCCTCTGACCGCTGACATCAACGAGGCATTTTCACCCACAGAACTGTCGCTCACAGGTACTGGTGTACCTAATAAAGTTTAGTGTAGTTGGTTAATCTCAGTGTATGCGACTGGGTTTTGTATTCTCTTGTAACACAAAAACTATAGCAAAAATATAATATTTTATTTTTTGAATAAAAATAAATACAAAAATATTTTTTTATTACAGCCATGTTTAAAATTTCAACAACAAATTGGAGTGCAAACATATAATTGAATAATTATATATGAATAATGTCTAGTGGAGTTCCAGTCTCGACGGGTCAGGGCTATTTTGGCAGCAAAATGGGGACCAACACAATATTGGGAAGGTGGTCATAATATGCCTGATTGGTGTATATTGTATTTTGAATATATATATATATATACATGTTTAAAATTTCAACAACAAATTGGAGTGCAAACATATAATTGAATAATTATATATGAATAATGTCTAGTGGAGTTCCAGTCTCGACGGGTCAGGGCTATTTTGGCAGCAAAATGGGGACCAACACAATATTGGGAAGGTGGTCATAATATGCCTGATTGGTGTATATTGTATTTTGAATATATATATATATATATAAATATATATATATATATATATATATATATATATATATATATATATATATATATAAAAA
>NW_015505270.1:3239704-3259935 GCF_001515645.1 Sinocyclocheilus grahami | reverse complement strand
TTCTATATATATTCAAAATACAATATGGGATTCACATTCTACACTGCAAAATCACAGTCACATTCCAATTGGTCAGAATTCTAAATATTATAAATACTTTTTTTTCAACTGCCGGCTGGCTGCTGCTCATAACCTTGTGTTGTGCAGCCTTATATTTGTGCAACATATCCACCCATCTTACCCGAACTTTAGACATGGTGTAAAAGTTAATTTGGCTTCAGTGGCTTTGACATATTCAAATACTTATGAATAATGCACTGCCATCCCTTACTTTGGGAAGCCAAGTGAAAAACACTCAGAGTCTATTTGATTTAATGCAAGCTGTGTTGATTGCCCCATGGGACAGCACATCAACCACCCGCTTTACCCGCTCGTCATTCTCTCATCCCTTGCTGCTAGAGCGACAAGCACTCAGAGCTTGCTTGGAGCGTGGATGCGAATGGAAATGGCTGGAGCAAACACACAACGACGACGACAGCGAGGTCATTCTGCGGATCAGAGCTATAATGCCTGCAGAAGAGCAAACTCCTGTCACATCTCACCAAAACCAAATCAATAAAACATGTCACCTGAAATCAGTGCCATGTTGTTGCCGACTGATGACAAGCCTACAAATACCACTGCAACCCTTAAATAATGTATCTGTTTTTTAGATGACAATGGGAGGTTTTGCGATGATGTGGGCAAATGCATGACTATCTGAGTGAGAGACTTGGGAAGTCATGGTGAGGTTGATCTTTCCATGCATGCAATGGTTTGGCTGTCAAGGCCTAGTGACACATGGTCACCATTTAACATGTCTGATAATGTGTTTGTGTGTTTCTTTGTTTAGTTGGTCTGCGGCACACATCATCATGACTTGTTTGTTCCTTTTAATACAGAAGCATTTATTTCTGTTTTTAAAAACAATTACTAATTTTTACTCCCACTAGTTTGCACTGTAAGGTGTAATAACCTAACTAAAAACATTAGGGTCATTAAATAACCATGAAGAAACAAGTATTTGCATTTTAAATAACCATCAAATAAAATGTGAAGAAACAACATATTCTTATTATTATTTTCTTAGTTTTATTAAAGTTTACACTATACTTATTCACCAGCAGTGTTGGGTAGTAACTGATTACATGTAATCTGGATTACATAATCAGATTCCAAAAATTAAGTACTTGTAATTAGATTATGATTACATATTTTTCATATGGTCACATGACATGCAGGTATAATATATATATATATATATATATTTTTTTTATCAAGTTTTATTTTGGTTGTTGTAATTTTTTAAAAGAATGATTAGAATTTTACTTTTTGTTATGATTTAATTAATTATTAGGTTTTCAATTAAACTCATGAGCCCCCTGCAGTACCTTCACGGACCCCAGTTTGAGAAACTTTAACGTTAAACATTAACGCACTTCATGCCGTAAACACTTCGTGCTTCACTTTAATGCACTTCATGCTGTAACAATGAATGGAATATATTTTCTTTCTCTTGTATAAGATTATCCTATTTAAATCAATGTGATAAACCAGTTAGGTCAAAGGTAATCTAAAAGTAATGGATTATGTTACTAACTACACTTTTTGTCATGTAATTTGGAATCAGTAATGGACTAAAATTTGTAAGTAAGCTACCCAGCTTTGTTCACCAGTAATAACAAACTCAAATATTAAAGGATGAACGTCAAATATGGATGTCTTAAGGTGTGTTTACATGGCAACAATGTACTAAAAACTGAAAAGTTTTGTGAACAGACAACAACATTGTCAAAACAATCCCCGTCCACACGGATCCATGAAAATGCTGTATTATGCATGCCTGACCAGTAGTTGGCGATGTAAGTTTGTAAAGAAACACAATGCACCTGCACATAACGATAGACTGAACATGTAATACTCATGACATTTTCAAAAATTTTTGTAAAGACTATTAAAGGTCCCATATTTTACACCTTTCTAGAGTTTTATTTTAGGTTTTGATGTCCTTAAGAAAATATATTTGCGGTATAAGTACCAAAAACCATCTCAATATATTTTTACAGCTCCTCTCTCAGGAGCTCTGCTGAGAACAGGTCGATTTTGGTCTGTCTAATTAATATTCATGAGCCTCTCTTCTGATTGGCCTGTTGTTTTCTGAGTGACGCACGGCCAGGCCAACCACAGGTAACTAGGGTCAGCCGACGTCCCAGCGCTAGCTGGAGGCAGCAAAACAAAGAGGATTGAGTTTAATGTGTAACGTTACAGGTCGGCCGATCTGGTTTCGTGGTTAAAGTTAACCTTTTCGACATGTTTCCTCAATGTTGTCTGGGGGTGTGGCTAAAGGAGAGTGGGACGGTGGGCGGTGCTCGGGGTGGTGACTGAAGGCGGTGACTGTGTAGTTCTGACGTCAACTTTTTACGGAAGTCACAACGGTTCGTGAAAAATCACAGCTACTTTATGCAGGCTGTGTGCATTTTACTGTGGACTGACTGTTTTGAAACTTATATGGTAGTTTTATAGCACCTAGACCTCAATTTGAAATTTCAGTTTTGACAATATGGGACTTTTAAGGTATCGTTTTCAAAAACTTACAGGCCCCCAAAATGCTGTTGTCATGTACAGTCAACGCATAAAAGGGTTTCCTTTTTTAGTTGATTGCAGTGTCATATAAACACCCCCAAGATGATAAAAAAAGGAAAACATTTGTATTCACGGTGGTGTATTCATGTTATCATCAGTTAGAAGTAACATTAAAAAGTAATTAGTAACATGATTTGTTTCCTTAATTATTATTTTTAAATCTAACAAGCATTTTTACAAATGGTATTAATCTTTGCATCATTATTATACAACAATTTAGTTGCATTCACATTAAGTCAGAAATTACCATAATTATGAGATTTGACTAGTAAAAAGTGTTCACTTTTATTGATGAGTAGCCTATGAGGTCTCTGCAGAACAAAAGTGGGCATTTAAAAATGTGTGGGCATTTTCAAATTGATGGGTGTTTCTTAAACATGCAGTGAAAAGAATGCCCTTTACGTCGTGACCCCACCCCTAAACACAACCATCACTGTGACATGAGCAAATCATGTAACACAGTCGAAAACACCCCTCCGTTATGGCCTTGCCCACCGATCTGGTAACACCCATTACTGTCTTGCAGAAACCTATACTTGTGTTTGACTGTCTGCTTCACTCCACTCAACCGTGTTTGTGCATTTCAGACCAACTGCCAGTGGTGGGGATTTTTCTGCAAGTTACATCGTTACGCAGGTAAATGGCGGCAAGTGATTTCTTTATGAGTCATTTGAATCATTCACTGACTGATTAATTTCCAAACACTGATTCATTCAGGAATAAAACAAGTCACCGTGTACATAATCACATATTTCAATACTATATAGTAGGCAAAAAAAAACAAAATTGTGAAGAGAGATGTCCAAATTCACAGTATCCATAAAACAGTAGGTGAAAAGTACCCAGATGACTTCCTTATCTGGTGAGATTCTGAGGTGCACATCAAATGGATACTTCACTATCCCATGAGGCCATGGGAGCGAATTTGTGAATGACAGTGAAGAGATGCAACTGACACTGGTAGGTCACATGACAATGACAACATGAGGAATGTAGAATGTCTGGAATATAGTCATACTATACACATGGATACTGTATAGAACATGCTAGTATACTATAAAGTATTTAATTAGTATGTGATTTCAGATGCAACTACTGTCTGTATGAATTAGTCATTGAATCATTTACTCAGCCAATTTGTTCTAAAACACGAATATGCTGTGACTTTGGATTTATTTTCATTGGCACATTGTTACTATTGTGTTTAAAATGTTAGTGACTTAATATTAACTTATTGAACTGTTGTATAAAAGCAATATCACACAATCAAACTAATAAGATACAGCCATAACAGACTCTTATAGTCATACCATGTCATAAAAGGGTCAAATTATCTAATGTTTTTAAGAAACATACTGAGAGTCACACAGTCATATGGGGTTAGGGATATAATTACCTGTTTTATGTTTTTCTTAATGAAAAATCCAATTTCTAAACCATATCTTTACGCAAATACACACTGACAAACCTATAATAATGATATTTTAGAACTGTAAGGAACAGATTTTGTGGAAATTTGAATCTATATGTCAATTGACCATGTGTGTCATGTCATCCATAAACAGTAAAAAGTATCTCCGGCTTAAAGTTTGTTGTCCTAACGAAGGAGAAAGATGATCCATGCCATTGACCAATTTCTTTATCTATTCTTATCATGCTTATTCATATGTCTTATGATATACATTGTTAAAGTACAATTTTTTTCCCTTAGAGAATTCAGTCTCAAAGAACCTTTTGACCATGACTGTTAAAACCTACAACCAAAAAGGTACCACATGACAGATTAATAAACAAAACAAACCTATTATTTTGATGCTCAACTCAAGATTACCGTCACTGTACGGAAAAGTAAGTGTTCATGTAAATCAAGATGAACTGATGAGCTATGAATGGGGCATTTTTAGGTTATGCTTGTAAAATATTCATGAGTTGAAACTCTATCTTGAGAAGGATAGGGACATGACTTTATCATAAAAGGTGTCATAAGCAAGATTAGGGAATATCATGACACACTTGGCACTACAAGACTGTTTACAATTTTGCCAAGACTTTAAAAAAAAAAGGTACACACTGTTAATCTGCGTAATGAATGAGAAAATGCCAGAGTGGTAATGGATGCCCGCCACATAGCGGATAAATAATTGAGCGTCTGGGGGAACAGGAGAGGTGGATGGGATCAGATGGTGCATCTGTCACTGCACTGCCTGGCTTCTCTTTCTGCAGCCACCAGCATGGTCACCACGTCAACTAGCCATGGAGGGAGAACAGGTGTTTACTTCCAGTGGCCAACAGCAATGCCATTCATTTATTTACCAAACCACTTTGAGCTGGTGGATTTTTGCTGGGGAGTTCAGTGATATTTATATAAAATGTTCCATCACTCTAAAATTGAGTCATATTAAGTTTATTATGACTTGTTTTGATTTCTTCTAATATAGAGTTACAAATCATTCGTTTGATTTTGGTACCAAAACACAACAACTTCATGAATCTTTACATTTAATAGAGCTGTCAAAAGTGTTTTTGAGGGCTTACTTTTAATGCTCAAGCTGTTAGCAGGGCAGGTGAGAGCAACTCTGTCAGACTCCACAGCCAGTGAAGACTGGGGGTCAGCCAAGGTGAAAGTTTGTGCCATTCACTGCAAGTTAATATGGGTGATCAGAATTTGCCATTGAGAATTCCTTTAAAAATATAATAATAATTATTATATATATATTACTTTTACTAATATACACTAAACATTTTACACAGCACAGCATATTTATAATTATGTTACAATAAATGGATAATAAGGTATAAATGCTTGGACTTTAAAATTAAATTTAAAAATGGGCAAAATCGTTGGTTACACATTACATTTGATGTATTCCTTGCGCTAACTGTGGGATAATATATCTGGATGTATTGACTACACGAAACCAAAAATTGCGTAAGACCCTTAATACAGCCTTCATAATATATAATTACCAAAATTGAATTTATAGAACAACAATTAAGCACAAACCTGATTTTTCATTAGATTTATATATATATATATATATATATATATATATATATATCATTATTATTGATTATATAAAAAAAAACTATTTGTCCTGTTTGAAAATAAATTACACTATTATTAAACTCAAATTCAAAAACTCAAAAATAATAATTATTATTAGTAATTGTTAAGTGTCATATATCATTAAAAGGTAACACTTTAGATTAGGGAGCACATATTCACTATTAACTAAAAAGTTTCCCCTCAGTAAACGCCTAGTTACTGCTTACTGATAGTAAGTAAGGTATATGTAGTATTTGGGAGGGTTAAGCAATCTAGAATATGATCATGCAGATTAAGGCATTAATATCTGCTTTTTAAATAGCCTAATAAATAGTCCACATGCTAGTAATATGCATGCTATTAAGTAACTGCACTGTAAAATATATAGCCTAGGCCTAATATATACATATATATATATATATATATATATCACACACACTCGCAAAATATACTGTATAAATACACTCTAAAAAATGCTGGGTCGTTTCAACCCAACTTTGGGTCAACTATGGACTAATCCAACCTCTGGGTTAAAAATGGCATGTAAAAATTTAACCCAACTGTTGGGTTAGTCCATATTTGACCCAAAGTTGGGTTGAAATAACCCAGCATTTTTTAGAGTGTATTAATACAGTACATTTTGCGATTGTGTGTGATATATATATATATATATATATATCACACACACTCGCAAAATATACTGTATAAATACACTCTAAAAAATGCTGGGTCGTTTCAACCCAACTTTGGGTCAACTATGGACTAATCCAACCTCTGGGTTAAAAATGGCATGTAAAAATTTAACCCAACTGTTGGGTTAGTCCATATTTGACCCAAAGTTGGGTTGAAATAACCCAGCATTTTTTAGAGTGTATTAATACAGTACATTTTGCGATTGTGTGTGATATATATATATATATATATATATCACACACACTCGCAAAATATACTGTATAAATACACTCTAAAAAATGCTGGGTCGTTTCAACCCAACTTTGGGTCAACTATGGACTAATCCAACCTCTGGGTTAAAAATGGCATGTAAAAATTTAACCCAACTGTTGGGTTAGTCCATATTTGACCCAAAGTTGGGTTGAAATAACCCAGCATTTTTTAGAGTGTATTAATACAGTACATTTTGCGATTGTGTGTGATATATATATATATATATATATATCACACACACTCGCAAAATATACTGTATAAATACACTCTAAAAAATGCTGGGTCGTTTCAACCCAACTTTGGGTCAACTATGGACTAATCCAACCTCTGGGTTAAAAATGGCATGTAAAAATTTAACCCAACTGTTGGGTTAGTCCATATTTGACCCAAAGTTGGGTTGAAATAACCCAGCATTTTTTAGAGTGTATTAATACAGTACATTTTGCGATTGTGTGTGATATATATATATATATATATATATCACACACACTCGCAAAATATACTGTATAAATACACTCTAAAAAATGCTGGGTCGTTTCAACCCAACTTTGGGTCAACTATGGACTAATCCAACCTCTGGGTTAAAAATGGCATGTAAAAATTTAACCCAACTGTTGGGTTAGTCCATATTTGACCCAAAGTTGGGTTGAAATAACCCAGCATTTTTTAGAGTGTATTAATACAGTACATTTTGCGATTGTGTGTGATATATATATATATATATATATATCACACACACTCGCAAAATATACTGTATAAATACACTCTAAAAAATGCTGGGTCGTTTCAACCCAACTTTGGGTCAACTATGGACTAATCCAACCTCTGGGTTAAAAATGGCATGTAAAAATTTAACCCAACTGTTGGGTTAGTCCATATTTGACCCAAAGTTGGGTTGAAATAACCCAGCATTTTTTAGAGTGTATTAATACAGTACATTTTGCGATTGTGTGTGATATATATATATATATATATATATCACACACACTCGCAAAATATACTGTATAAATACACTCTAAAAAATGCTGGGTCGTTTCAACCCAACTTTGGGTCAACTATGGACTAATCCAACCTCTGGGTTAAAAATGGCATGTAAAAATTTAACCCAACTGTTGGGTTAGTCCATATTTGACCCAAAGTTGGGTTGAAATAACCCAGCATTTTTTAGAGTGTATTAATACAGTACATTTTGCGATTGTGTGTGATATATATATATATATATATATATCACACACACTCGCAAAATATACTGTATAAATACACTCTAAAAAATGCTGGGTCGTTTCAACCCAACTTTGGGTCAACTATGGACTAATCCAACCTCTGGGTTAAAAATGGCATGTAAAAATTTAACCCAACTGTTGGGTTAGTCCATATTTGACCCAAAGTTGGGTTGAAATAACCCAGCATTTTTTAGAGTGTATTAATACAGTACATTTTGCGATTGTGTGTGATATATATATATATATATATATATCACACACACTCGCAAAATATACTGTATAAATACACTCTAAAAAATGCTGGGTCGTTTCAACCCAACTTTGGGTCAACTATGGACTAATCCAACCTCTGGGTTAAAAATGGCATGTAAAAATTTAACCCAACTGTTGGGTTAGTCCATATTTGACCCAAAGTTGGGTTGAAATAACCCAGCATTTTTTAGAGTGTATTAATACAGTACATTTTGCGATTGTGTGTGATATATATATATATATATATATATCACACACACTCGCAAAATATACTGTATAAATACACTCTAAAAAATGCTGGGTCGTTTCAACCCAACTTTGGGTCAACTATGGACTAATCCAACCTCTGGGTTAAAAATGGCATGTAAAAATTTAACCCAACTGTTGGGTTAGTCCATATTTGACCCAAAGTTGGGTTGAAATAACCCAGCATTTTTTAGAGTGTATTAATACAGTACATTTTGCGATTGTGTGTGATATATATATATATATATATATATCACACACACTCGCAAAATATACTGTATAAATACACTCTAAAAAATGCTGGGTCGTTTCAACCCAACTTTGGGTCAACTATGGACTAATCCAACCTCTGGGTTAAAAATGGCATGTAAAAATTTAACCCAACTGTTGGGTTAGTCCATATTTGACCCAAAGTTGGGTTGAAATAACCCAGCATTTTTTAGAGTGTATTAATACAGTACATTTTGCGATTGTGTGTGATATATATATATATATATATATATCACACACACTCGCAAAATATACTGTATAAATACACTCTAAAAAATGCTGGGTCGTTTCAACCCAACTTTGGGTCAACTATGGACTAATCCAACCTCTGGGTTAAAAATGGCATGTAAAAATTTAACCCAACTGTTGGGTTAGTCCATATTTGACCCAAAGTTGGGTTGAAATAACCCAGCATTTTTTAGAGTGTATTAATACAGTACATTTTGCGATTGTGTGTGATATATATATATATATATATATATCACACACACTCGCAAAATATACTGTATAAATACACTCTAAAAAATGCTGGGTCGTTTCAACCCAACTTTGGGTCAACTATGGACTAATCCAACCTCTGGGTTAAAAATGGCATGTAAAAATTTAACCCAACTGTTGGGTTAGTCCATATTTGACCCAAAGTTGGGTTGAAATAACCCAGCATTTTTTAGAGTGTATTAATACAGTACATTTTGCGATTGTGTGTGATATATATATATATATATATATATCACACACACTCGCAAAATATACTGTATAAATACACTCTAAAAAATGCTGGGTCGTTTCAACCCAACTTTGGGTCAACTATGGACTAATCCAACCTCTGGGTTAAAAATGGCATGTAAAAATTTAACCCAACTGTTGGGTTAGTCCATATTTGACCCAAAGTTGGGTTGAAATAACCCAGCATTTTTTAGAGTGTATTAATACAGTACATTTTGCGATTGTGTGTGATATATATATATATATATATATATCACACACACTCGCAAAATATACTGTATAAATACACTCTAAAAAATGCTGGGTCGTTTCAACCCAACATTGGGTCAAATATGGACTAACCCAACAGTTGGGTTAAATTTTTACATGCCATTTTTAACCCAGAGGTTGGATTAGTCCATAGTTGACCCAAAGTTGGGTTGAAACGACCCAGCATTTTTTAGAGTGTATACTGATATGAAGGATTTTTCCGTATTTGTTTTTTCCAGGTGTTTTAGAATTCTGCACTTCATTGCGTTGTGTTTTAGGGTTAACGGAAATGCCCGTAAAATAACCGGCATATTTTTTTTACCCATTTAAAATAATCCCTTTGCTGATGAAGAGTAAAGTATTGAAATAGTGGCTACCATTTTTCATGTGGTACAGTAGCCTATGTTTGCGCGTCAGACCACTAAGTTGAAGACAGGAGCAGGCGAGGGCGCGAGGGCGGGGGGGAGTCCGGGAGGCGCTGCCAATGGAAACAGCACACACGAGGAGCGTCGAGACAGAGCGCCGCGTCGCCTCCATGTCAGGTCCACTCACCTGCAAGGTGCGCAACGAAGATGATGGCCATGAACGGCAAGCAGCACTTCTCCATGCACCCTGCGCTGCACCCGAGCTCCGAGGGCATGCGGCGGGTGTGCCTACCTGCCCCGCAGGTACGTCTCACGCTAAACTCCTCGTATTGTCTTCGTTCTGTCACTTTGAGGTGTTTTGAGTAGCTCCAGCATCCATCCCTCCCTCCCTCCACAGCCTCTCCTTTCTTTCCTCTGAGCTCACGCTCTCTCTCTCTTTCTCTCCCCCACATACCCTTCCAAGCAAAGCTACTGCTTTCATATTAATTTTTATGACCTGTGCTTTGAGGAGGGTGCTTGGGAATGTTCTTTAATCCGGAGTTGACACAATTCCCCACTGACTTCCATATGCGCGCTCTTACTTGCAGCTCCAGGGCAATATATTCAGCGGCTTTGATGAGAGTCTGCTGGCCCGCGCTGAAGCTCTGGTGGCGGCTGACATCGTGTCTCACGGCAAGAGTCACCCTTTCAAGACGGACGTCACCTACCATACCATGAGCAGCGTGCCCTGCACCTCCTCTTCGTCCACAGTGCCCATATCCCACCCTTCCTCCAACCTGCCCTCGCACCATCACCACCACCTCGGCCACCAGACCCTGGAGGGGGATCTGCTCGACCACATTTCCTCGAGTTTATCGGTCAGCGGCATGGGTGCGCCGCCGGATCCGTCGGTGATGACCACTCAAGCCCACCAGCACCACCTGCAAATGAGTCACTTACACCAAGCCATGGCCATGGGCCACCCGCACACCCTGTCGGTCCACAACGGGATGGCGTGCGTCAACGACGTGGAGTCCGATCCCAGAGAGCTGGAGGCGTTCGCGGAGAGGTTCAAGCAGCGGAGGATAAAGCTCGGAGTGACCCAGGCGGATGTGGGCTCTGCCCTGGCCAACCTGAAGATCCCGGGGGTCGGCTCGCTGAGCCAAAGCACCATCTGCAGGTTCGAGTCCCTAACCCTGTCCCACAACAACATGATCGCTCTCAAACCCGTCCTCCAAGCCTGGCTGGAGGAGGCTGAAGCGGCTTACCGGGAGAAGAACGGCAAACCAGAGCTTTTTAACGGGAATGAGAGGAAACGAAAGCGCACGTCCATCGCGGCTCCGGAGAAGCGATCGCTCGAGGCGTATTTCGCCATCCAACCGCGACCGTCGTCGGAGAAAATCGCGGCTATCGCGGAGAAGTTGGATCTAAAGAAGAACGTGGTTCGGGTTTGGTTCTGTAATCAACGGCAAAAACAGAAAAGGATGAAATATTCAGCAGTGCACTAGTGCTGTTAGAGCAAAGTAGACATTTTAGGAACACCACAGGGATCTAAATATTTTCTTTTAATCAGCCTATAAAGACTCCAAGTACATTTCATATCGCCTCCAATTGATGGAACCAGTGTGCGAATTATTCCAGGGGGGCAGTAACCCCTGATAAAGACTTGACCTCCCTCATAAAGAAGTCAAAGTGTCTTAAAAATATATGCATTTGCACATTTAAAAACCCGAAACGTTTGACTGGTAGTGGCGCAAAAATGAATTTTGGTTTGCGCGAGATCGAACAAACTTCAAACGATTATACGTCCTGAAAATTACTGACAGAATTTTCTCAACTCACAGAAGGCCGAATAATTCGCACACTGTAACTTACAATTTTAAACAAACTTGAAATGATATTGATTCATCACAGTTTACATTACAGTGTTCATGGTATTTTGTATTTGTACGAGAAAGTAACACTACTGAAAAACGTGTAGCACTTAATGTGTTATTATTTTAGCTGATCGTGATTACGCATTGTTATGGTTATAAAATAATTACAGGAACATGCACTGTGTGACATGGACATCGTAATGTAAAACGGATATTAATTTAGCACTATATTACTTTTGAATCCTTAAAACAAGCTTTCATTTGAAATAATAAAACTTTGAATATTTTTTTCCCAAAGAGATTAACTGCTACTAAAACTTTGTTTCAGTATTATCACACGTGAAATTATATTTTGAAGTGTGTACGTGTGTTTTTGGTATTTACAAATTTATATTATACAATTTGCGCACAAGGTCTACCTTATAGCATACCATCACATGGAATGTCATTTGAAATATGTGTACTATAGCGTTTGTAATAATTGTTTGAATGTCTTGTCAGATGTGAATGCAATCATGGTGGAAATCACATATAGGCCTATTCTCACAAACTGTCACGATTATTATTATTATTTTTTTTTTCCGTGAACGATCATCAGTTGAAGTGATACTAATATGCAAAAACTGATGATGTATTGAAGAATGCTGCTATTTGCATTAATGTAGCCACTGCAATCACTCTCACTTTACAAAATGTGTGACTTTGAATGTTATTTAATAAATTGTTGATTTTTTTTTTCAAAGCCTTTGTGGGAGATTTATCTATTTTATTATTTTAATTACACATATGAAAAACAGGATAAAGTGTCTGATTTCCATTTTCAATATATAGGAGCAAAAAATAAATAAAATCTCAGAAATAAAATATGTATACAAATATACATGCACTTGGATTGCACAGTTTTACATAAATTATATCCAGAAAGCTACTCGCATAAAAACCATTGTAATATCATTAATTTTTTAAGACTAGTGCTGTTTTATTAATAAGTTTCTCGAGCTCAGTTGTGATTAAACATTAATGAAATAATATAGATCAATCACCACCTAATTTAAAGATAATTTATAGAGAGAGCAAATAAATCAAGCTCATTTTAAGCGTTTTTTCCTCTTTTCTCATTAGGGTTGCCAACTTGTTTAAGCAGACGCCGCTGAATAATAAATGTCTGTCACGGCTTTGTGCAGAGGGATTTGAAATTATTAAGTAATGACGATGCAATATTAATTGTATATTGGTATAAAACAGGCAG
The DNA here is from genome assembly GCF_001515645.1 of Sinocyclocheilus grahami. Lineage (NCBI taxonomy): Eukaryota > Metazoa > Chordata > Actinopteri > Cypriniformes > Cyprinidae > Sinocyclocheilus > Sinocyclocheilus grahami. The sequence goes on along the minus strand of NW_015505270.1, from coordinate 3,246,886 downwards.
AGAGCTGAAGGGAGAGTTGTTAGTCAGGAAGCGCTTCGTACAGGTTCAAGGGAAGGAAGAAGAGACGATGCTCAGGTAAGACGACGATCATCCGAGTCGTTTTGAGCCTCAGTTCATTGTCAGGTTTCAAAAAGTATAATTGTGAAGTTCTGTTAAAGATGATGTTGTTATAAATGTACGTATTATAATAATGCACGTATGTAATATTCATTTGAAACAGTTATATAAAAAGGTTAAATGTGAAATAATGCTAACAATGTTTCCCGTTAATCAAATTCGCTTGACTCGAGTTTGTTTTACTTTGCAGAGCCGAACGGGTTCACATGGAAAAAATTGTGTTGTATAATTGTGTATGCTGTTGTATTTGATATCCTTAAATGTTTTCATTATTTTCCTCTTTCCTCTATGAATATACGTGAGTTGAAACAATCAAATTCGTTTTTAGCATGCATTAAATATTACGATTTTAAACATAATATACACTCTAAAAAATGATGGGTTGTTTCAATCCAACTTTGGGTCAAATATGGACTAACCCAACTTTTGGGTTAAACATTTAATGTAAAAATGTAACCCAACGCTTGGGTTAGTCCATATTTGACCCAAAGTTGGGTTGAAACAACCCAGCATTTTTTAGAGTGTATAGAGTTAAAGCCTATATTCAATATTAGTATACTGTTTTAGTTTTCTTTACGCACGAAAGAAATGCCAACTTAATTCATTCAAATACGTAACAACTAATTATAGGACTAAATTGCACGGATTTTTTTCCCCAGCCTAAATGATAAATTTTCCTAATTGCCAAGAAGGATCATCAGTCCAAATTGAAGTTGTTAAACTAATGAGATTATAAAGGAGGGTTAAATTCATTGGAGAAGTCGGATCATTAATAATTAAGAACAACTTTTTTTTATATCATAACCCCAAACAATGGTGTAAACCAATCTAAGCTGAGCACAGAGCAGGGGCATGTGGCCAGTGGTGGGGACTAAATTATTGATGATCTATTGAAAGGTAGAGGACTATAGGCCATGTAACTCATGTGTCATAAGGAACATCCTATGGCAGGTAATGTGCAGAGACTGTTGCCTCAACTTAGGCTATATTTGAGGTTATCATCACCCTTTTCCCGTTCAAAAATTCTAAAGGTTGTGTAATATGGAACACTCTAAAAAAAATGCTGGGTTATTTCAACCCAACCGTTGGGTTAAATATGGACTAACCCAACCGTTGGGTTAAATTTTTACAATAAAATGTTAACTCAAAATTTGACCCAAAGTTGGGTTGAAATAACCCAGCATTTTTTTTAGAGTGAACCAATGAAACAGCCATCGTCATAATAATCAGCTGAAAATATATATATAAAAATGTTTTATTCGTATTGGATATTTCAGTCCTCATGAGAACTCTAAGTCTTACAGTTAAATGCAATTATAATACTGAAATATTAAAACATTAAAACATTTTGTTTTGGGCCATGTTATGTACGAAAAAAATCATATTCAAAATTAACTGTAATTAAGGAATCATTTATTTTCTGATTATGGAAATGATCTGACTAACATTAAACATATATAATAAAAAAAAAAAAAGCAAAGACGACTTTACAGAATTATTTTTAAATTCCACAAAGGACTTTTAATTAGAAAAACCGATATACTTAAAAAAACAAACAAAAAAACAGAAATCCTTATGAAGATCTAAAGAAAAGAGAATGGGTGAATCATATTTAGGCTAATGTTCAAGGACAACGCACTTTATAACCGACTCCTAACACAGTAAAAATAGCTGTCCTTTATTTTTATAATACTTGCGAACTTCAGGTTGCCAGACACATGCGTGTCTGAGACAGAGAGAAAAGTGAATTCATGTTTTTATTTCAGAGCAAAGAAGATCTGACAGAATGAGGGTGGAGGCCATGCTCTTGGAAGACGTGGCGCACCCCCCTCTCCCTCTGCGGGACAAGCGCTTGTTCTTGCGCCGACGCTCCGGCTCTGCGCACGAGAACGGCTGAGTTAAGACACCGGCGCTTCAATTATTCATAAAGCGCCAGCAGCAACACATGAGAATGCAGCCAATGCGGAGGCAGACAGCGAGCCCGGTGTGCTTTATTAGTCCGTTCCTATCATCATCACACGCCAAGACACCTTAGGCATTTTCCCGCGGTGTCTCAAAGCGAGAACTCACGGGGTTATCCGAGGGGATACTGTTACCGGGAAACTTGAGGCCGTCCTTCAAAGGTGAATTTTGGGCGTGTCTCAAACGGACTCCGTTGTGTTAGTATGAATTTGTAGCCTACTCGAATGTTCAGCACACTTTTATGTCAATTCGTAGCTATTTTACGTTTCGACGAATTAGTGGGGAATTTGTAGCTACCGTCTCATTGGCACGTTTTGTTTTACGGGCAACTTTTGCCTCTCTGTCGGTTAGTTTAGTTTAATCTGGTTTGAATGTCACATTCGTATGGACCGATATTACAATTTTGCAATGTGGTGTTTGTATGCAAAGTTTGAGATAAAGTCGTACATTGAGCTTTTCTCATTAAACTCGCAAGTTCACTGTCTGTGTATGGAGGACGAAACCTGCAAAAACAATAAATAAACAAATAAACAAATAAATATGCAAATAAATAAATAAATGTGCGTATAAATACACACATTCTTGTTTAAATACATATAGAAATAATTAAACATGTGATTAAAGTAGGCAAATAAATAAAATTAATTTGTGGGCAAATGGAAAACGTTTAAGGAAATGCTAAACTCATCCTATTTATTTTCTTTTGATCACTCATTTATTTCTGAATGTAGTTCCACATTTATTTTCCTCTGCGCAACATGCTAATGAGAGGGTGGTAACCACGGACTTGGTCGGGTCATGTGATAGCAGGGGGCGTGGCTTTCCCGCTGACAGAAAATGCGTGGTGTTAATCCAGTATGGCCTACGTAAAGTCACTTTTGCCGTTCAACAGAGCAGAGCTCTGTTTATTAGGATGGTTTTACCTGCTCGTTGTTTAGGTACGTGTAAGATCATTTTTATGCTCAGTAAACAGTCTTCTACAACCAAGTAGATCTGCAGCAATCTATCTCTCTTTACGGCGGGAGAACCAAATTATTGACATACACAAGGGTACATCTCAGTTGATTCTCAATTTATTATTGTACAAACAGAGGCTCATATATACATCCTTGAGAACTGGTATGAAGTGGTTTAATTGAGGAACAGACAGTTTTTTCCCATTAGTTTTCAGAACAGAAAATACAAGTGACAAAACTATGTTTATTAAGCAAATAACGGTTCAGTATTGCAATTAAGAGCTATGTAAGCATTACTATTTTACATTGGCCACTTAAAATCTTTTATGATTTAGCTCTCTCATGATTATAACTACAAAACTAACCCTATGAAAAAGCGTAAGATAATAATCAGTCCCCTTGAAAAAAAAAGTGGAAATACATTCAGAAATAATGATAGTGATCAAAGGAAAATAAATAGGATGAGTTTAGTATTTCCTTAAACATTTTCCATTTTATTTATTTGCCTACTTTAATAACATGTTTAATTATTTCTATATGTATTTAAACAAGAATTTGTGTATTTATACACACATCTATTTATTTAGTTGCATATTTATTTATTTATTGTTTTTGCAGGTTTCGTCCTCCATAACTGTGAGCTATAATATATATATATATATATATAAAAAAATTTTCAGTAGGGCTACTAGTGCAAATAAAAGTTTATATGTATCATAAAGCATTTATGTAGGCCTACCTGTTATAGTACTATTTTATATATAATAGTATATATTCAGATTGTCACAAAATCTTACGGTTTAAATTAAACTCAAGAGTCATTTGTTGGTTTTTTGGAGTTGTTGTATTGAAGACCTACTTCGATCGATTGAGTGAAATAATCTGAAAATGTATTAAAAATCTTTAAAGTGAATGTCAGCACAATAATTTAAAATTCTTATAAACTACATAACAGAGCTTGTAACCTTGTTAATGGAAAGAGGAATAATGGTAAGTTAATAGTAAGTTTAATAAATATTGTAATCTATATGAAGTTATGTAGGCCTACTGAGGGAATTTTAAGGGATAGTGGGTGATAACAGTATATATATATATATATATATATATATATATATAGGGTACAACGGGGCTAAAGGCCCACCTTAAGAAAAAATGTGCCATTTACTGTGCCTGAAATGTATAATTGCAGAAAAAAAATATATACGTTGTATTGAACATTAATGGAGCAACAGATTTTGTGTGAAAAATCATTCAAGTTGTTTATTTTGTTTAAAAATCGTATAAATGTATGAGGTGGCAAGAGGGGCCTTTTACGCCACACACGGGGTAAAAGGCACACGGTATTGACAAATACTTCAGCTAAAATAATGTTTTTTTTTTTTTTAATAATGTCTAAATTAATACTTGTTCAAAACAATCACTTTAGCTAAGTTTATACTATTTTCTGCTTATTTTGAAAAATAAAAGAATATTTTTTTTTCAATAAATATTCTGCCATTAAAATATGTTAATATAAAAAATATATTTTAAAATACAGAAACAAAATTGTTTTAATAAGTAAAGATTCTGGAAGTATTGAAGGTGATCCAATAATAATTGAATATATATTTACAGTAGTAACAACAAATTATATTTTATTATATATGATTAATATGTTTTTAAATATGATGGTTTCATTCTAAACATGGTGATTATCTTTAATATGGACACCCAACATAATATATGATATTTACCATCTGACTCTAACCATGTCGTCAACAAATGGAAAAGTCAGCCATCTATTAATTATCATGTTAATTACTGTGCGCCTTTAGCCCCAACAGCAGGGGCGCTTTTTATCCCAAATACCATACTTTTTCATATTCTTTCATTATTTAAAAACTGTTGCTTTAATGATCTTAAAATGAAAATCATAAAGAAGACCTTTGTCTCAAAATATAGGCATTGATTTTAGCAATTCTCATTTGCTACTTAAATCTACAAGGATGGCGTCAAGGATCAGACAAAAATACACGTGTATCTTGAAAAGCAGATGTTTTGGAAAGTGCTACTCCACGTTTTTGTGTCACCTAGTGGTTTAGATGAAAATAATATCAAAGGCACCTTTATATATATATACACACACACACACACACACACACACACACACACACACACACACACACACACGGTGGTAGAAAATAATCACCCCCTTTAAAATAATCACATATTGTTGCTTTGCAGCCTGAAATGAAGATATAACACCAACTTGTCATAAAAATAAATAAATTAAATATCACTGAGTTGGAAAAAGAATCACCCCCTTCCTAAAAATGACTTGTAAACTCAATCAGGTGTAGCTAATGACCTTCTCAATGGCACACAAATCCATTTGACTTTCAACTGTGATCAGCTGTGATAATTTTGATCAGCTCAGCATGAAAGAGCTTTTCCTGGAGCATTTCAGTCCTTGGTAGTGCAACTGAAGCAAACAATCAACTACGGGTGACAAGGCAGTCAAAAGATCTCCAGGATAAAGTTGTGGACAGGCAGAAGTCAGGAGAAGTATGGATACACATTTTTTTTCAAAGGCTTTATCAATGCCTAGAAGCACAGTGAAGTCTATTATTAAGAAGTGGAAGGTATTTGGTACAACACAAGACCCTCCCTGGATCAGGACGTCGCTCCAAACTGGATGAAAGAGCCGGAGGAAACTGGTCAGAGAGGCGACCAAGAGCAACTCTGTAGCAGCTGCAGGAATTTATGACAAAGAGTGGTCATTGTGCGCATGTGACAACAATATCACAAATTCTCCACAAATGTGGCTTGTATGGGAGGGTTGCAAGAAAAAAGCCACTCCTCGAGAAAGGCCACATGCAGTCACGACTGAGCTTTGCCAAAACACACCTTGAAGATTCTGATGCAGATGAGGCTAAAATTGTATTATTTGGCCTCAACACCAAACGATATGTCTGGTGGAAATCCAATCCATCTCACCATCCAGATAACAGCATTCCTCCAGTAAAGCATGGAGTAAAGCATCGGTAATACCCTGGTATAGGGTGTTTCTCTGCAGCAGCGACTGGAGCACTTGTCAGGATAGAAGGAACAATGGATGGGGAAAAATACCATCAAATTCTTGAGGAAAATCTGCTGCTCTCTGCCAGAATGTTGTCAATGGGAAGAAGGTTTACGTTTCAAACATGACAATGACCCAAAGCACACAGCAAAGCTGAGCACACAGTGATTGAAGGAGGAAAAGGTGAATGTCCTTGCATGGCCTAGTCAGAGCCCAGACTTAAACCCCACTGAAAATCTGTGGAATTAGGAACTGAACTTGAGCAGTTCTGCAAAGAAGAGTGGGCAAAAAGCAAATATTGTCTAGATGTGCAAAGTTAAGAGACAAATCCCAACAGACTAAAGGCTGTAATTAAAGCAAAAGGTTGTTCAACAAATTACTGACACAAGGGGATGATCCTTTTTCCAACTCAGGGATTCTGGTTATTTATTTAAAAAAAGTTTTTTTTGGACTTTTGTTGGTGTTATATCTTTCATTTGGATGTTATAAGTTGCACTGAGTTGTTTTAAAGGGGGGTGATTCATTATACCCAAGATTCAAGATTTTTTTATTTGTCACATACATGGTTATATAGAGAATATATGACCAGCAGTGAACTGTAAGTCAGGTCCGCTCCATGGACAGTACAATTATTAAAGAATACTATAATAATATAGGTATGGAAAAAGTAAGATAAAAAAATAAGAATAAAATAAAACTGTAGATATAAAATATACTGTAGACTTAATAAATATTAAGATGAGCAGGAATGTACAAGAGAAGAATGTGCAAACAGGTTGTACAGGGTAGTTACATAGCAGCAATAGAGGTAAAAAAGTAAATAAATAAAATATTACAGAAATTGCTGTGTGCAAGTGACAATGTCAGTATATTAAGTATCTTACTGATAATTAAGTGAAGTCATGTTGGTGTTAAGAGACTGAGTTTGAGTTTAGGAGCCTGATGGCCTGGGGGAAGAAGCTCCTCCTAAGTCTCTCGGTTTTTGCGATCAGGCTACGGAAGCCCTTACCAGATGGCAGCAAAATGAAAAGACAGTTACCAGGGTGGTTGGAGTCCTTGATGATTTTAACAGCTCTGCTTTTGCAGCGT
>NW_015505270.1:3215762-3239162 GCF_001515645.1 Sinocyclocheilus grahami | reverse complement strand
CTGGCTTTATTAACCTGAGTTTGGATGTGTGAAGTCCAAGTCAGGTCCTTGGAGATGTTTACACCAAGGTACTTGAAGCTGCTCACCCTCTCCACTGGGGTCCCACTGATCATAAGAGGAGTATAGGGCCGCTGCTGTCTTTTCCTGAAGTTCACAATCAGCTCTTTAGTTTTACTCACATTCATATAAAGACAATTGTCCTGGCACCATGATGTGAGTTTCTCTACTTCATCCAAGTATGAGGCCTCATTATTGTTGGAAATGAGGCCCAGAACCACAGTATCATCAGCAAATTTGATAATAGATGTGGAGCTGTAGGAAGACATACAGTCATGTGTGTAGAGAGAGTAGAACAGAGGACTCAGGACACAGCCCTGTGGAGCTCCCATGTTCAGGGTGATGGATTTGGAGGTGAACTGGCCTACTTTCACCACTTGAGGTCTACCAGTGAGGAAATCTAGAATCCAGTTGCAGAGTGAAGAATTCAGGCCGAGGTCCATGAGTTTAGAAGCTAGCTTGATGGGGACTATAGTATTGAAAGCTGAGCTATAGTTGATGAATAGCAGCCTTACATAGTTCCCATTGCTGCTGTCTATGTGCATGAGGGAAGAGTGCAGGACGTGAGAGATGGCATCTTCAGTAGATAGGCAAACTGAAGAGGGTCCAAAGTATCAGGGATGGAGGAGCAAATGTTGTTCTTTATAAGTTTCTCAAAGACCTTCATGACTATTGACGTGAGGGCAACTGGACGATAGTCATTCAGGCAAGAGGGGTTATTGTTCTTAGGCACAGGGATGATGACAGATTTTTTAAAGGGGGTGGGAACCACCGAGGTAGCAAGGTACTCATTAAAGTAGGATGTAAACAGACCAGCAAGCTGATCAGCACAGGCCCTCAGAACACGGCCAGAAATCCCATCAGGACCTGTCCTCCAAACCTCGTCCTCCGACACAGTGATTACATGATTATCGCTGCTCTGTCTGCAGCTTCCTGACGTGCTGATCGGCAGAGTCACGCTGCCTCGATTGCATTCAAAGCGGCTGTAGAAAGAGTTTAACTTGTCAGCCAGCAACGGGTCTGCTCTCACAGCTGCAAAGGATTTCTTTCCAAAGGCACAGATGGTCCTCAGTCCCTGCCACGTGTCGGGAGTCATTTAGCGGAGTCATTTAAAGGCCCACTGTATGTTTGTGTATGTATGTATGTTGATGTAGTGCTGTAGTTTATATTACTATTGTTACCATCTGTACATTGTGGTTGTGACTAATTCCAATTTCATTACAGTATATCGTGTATTGTGATTTCTTTAATATGGTGAAATGTTGGTCAATAAAAGGCTGCCAATACACTTTGTTTTATTTCACTAAAGTAAGATTGCAGAAATTAAATTCAAAGTAATTTTTAATTTTTAAGTTAACGTATGTAAGTACACATGAAATGAACACCACGTTAAGTGAACTTTATTTAAGTACAATATACGAATAACAAATCAAGTGAACTTGAAATAGAGTGTAAAAGGGCATTCATTTAAGTGAACTTAAATTTTGGGATACCACATTACTCAATTGAGGGGAAAAGTTTACACAATCGAGTTCAGTCAACTTATTAGGGGTTTCGGAGTATATATATATATTCCATGGTCTGTCTTAATACTGGATTCTGATTGGCTGGCAGGTATGCAGTAAAACCGTTTAATGCACAGGTTTAAAGTCAGTTTAATCACCGTATATTAATGCGCTGCTTTAATTGATGCACACTAACCAACACGCATCACTCGCTCGCGCACACACACACACACCGAGAGAGTTCGTAGATTGTGCTGCACACACACAAACTAATATTACTAAAATAAAAGATAGATACTAGATCGCTACATTATATTCCACAGCAATGAGGTGATAAAATAGCTGTTTTTGAAGTAATTGTTTGTAGAGAGAGACACGCAGACACAGCAAACAACTGACACACAACATTATCTCTCTCTCTCGATAATTAATTGAAATAAATGCTATTATTCATTTATATGAATGTGGTCTTACCGCACTATTTCATCTCTGTGTCTGATTTGAAGCTGGCAGAATGCTAGCGCTAATGAGCCGTAACTGCCGAAAAAAACTGTCATTTTTACCCATTCGGTCAAATATTGCGCTGCAAAGAGCAATACAAGTTTTAACTTGTCTATAACTTGGCAAATGACCATGGAATAAGCGGCATAATCAACGGCTAGCCGGGCATTAAAGGATTTTAATGCACTTCGCGTCGGGTGGTTATCGTCGCGCATTAAAATCCTTTAAAGGGGTCATATGATGTTGCTAAAAAGAACATTATTTTGTGTATTTGGTGTAATGAAATGTGTTTATGCGGTTTAAGGTTCAAAAAACATTATTTTCCACATACTGTACATCAGTGTTTCCCAACATTTTTTTAGTGGCGGCACTCTACACAATTAATTCTTGTCACAATATTTTAATTTCTAACTTCGATATGATAATTTGAAAAGAATAGATATTCGGTACAACAGGGAAGAACTGCAGAATATAATGTCATACAGATATTTTTAATAAAAAAAAATTTTTGTCCATCACTGGTGGCAATCAGTAGGCTAATTTCTATTGAAGAGACCAATTTATATGACAGATTTTAATGTAGGCTTTTATACATATGTAAACATTATTTAATTACCATTATAACTAGCTATCTCACAAATTGTTGCTCACTCAGTGTTTTTTTATTTTACAGTGGGGTAATTTTGGTGCATGCAGCGCGAGATTGAATTGAGAACTTTGAATTGAATAAAAAATGACAAGCAAGCAGTCAGTAATAAAATAAGAACAAATAAAGAATAATGGTAGCACAAATAAAAAATAACGACAGGCCTTCGAATTAAATAAATTGCTTTTTAGTTTTTCAGGTAGGTCTAACAGTAGGGTTAAGATATTTATCCATTATATATCCAGATTTTAACCAAATAATGTTTAGTCCTAGAAAGCTGTTATTATCAGAGCACGCAAGCATAACACAGCGGTTAGCAGATCAATGAATGAGAGGGCAGCGTTACCAGAGTTGACCATATACCACACCATGTTACAACACAGTAGGGCTGTTGCAGACAGAAACAATACTGTACTACATAGATGTTTCCTGTTGGCTCAATTTTTGAGTGGACTTTGCTGTTCCGATGAGCATGAATGGTATATTAGTGGAGCGACTGAGCGGAGCACACACATGCATAGAGCGGGATAATACACAGAGTCACACCACGTGAAAGTGAAACCTGAGCGGTGAACTAATTTTCGGCAGCCGAAATTTCGGTGCATCTCTAATTATTGGCGACATCAGAAATGGATATTATATAATAGATGCTTTTTTGAACATTTTAGCAATTTAAAAATATTTTTAAAAAATTTACACGGCACCCCGGTTGGGAAACACTGCTGTACATTATTGTTTCTCCTCTATGCCCCGCCTTTCTTAAACGCCTTAAACAGAATTTGTTGCATCCAGTGGGGACATAATTACGGATTATAATGACTTATACTGTCTTTTTACGCATTGCATTGCGCCATGTAAACATAAAATCATGTCTGCATTTGTGATCGGAGAAATGCCAAACAACAAGTGCTACTCTACACTGCCCAAAACTCGTGTTTGAATCGTCAGTGGCAAATCCTTTAAACATAAAAAACGTACTTACAGTCTGTGAGTCAGAACAGCCGGCATTGTAGTCTACTCTCCCAGGATCAGGAAACAGTCCTCCATAAAATGCGCTGCACACATCTGAATATTTGGGTTGAAGTGTTCTGGAACAGTGTTGTAAATACAACTTAACCACTGATTTCTAGTCATGTCCTCTTTTGGAAGACCAAAAAAAGTAGTTTCGCTTTCACAACGAAACACAGCGTCACACACGGCGGTCTAGAGTGAGCGGCGGAGGGCGGGTTTGCAGCAACCACATGTGACGACCCCGGGCTGGACTCCGCTTCGTCCACGGTGAAAGCCGATCCAGCGATCGACAGCGCGAAGTTGAAGTATTTCCTCAGCAAGCAGCACGGATCAGCTCCACGCATGACGAAGCAGATCTCGTCCTCTTTTGGAAGACCAAACAAAGTAGTTTCACTTGCACAACGAAACACAGCGTCTTCACGACATGGCGGTGGCGGCAACAATACTACAGCAAGAATAAAAGTTATGCCTTCTTTCTTTGCGTGAACATTTGGGTGGCGTTATGCAAATCTTCCCACATAGTGATGTAGATATGTGGGGTGTTAGAACGAGCCGTTTTAGGTAGGCGTGGTTGACTCTTAACTTTATAAAGAATATCTCTTTGGATTTGAGACTTTAGTCTTTGCAACTTTACAGATCTTCTTTAAGCACCAAGAGTTTGTAACACTCCGAAGAGAAAGGAAAAATTGAAATCGCATATGACCCCTTTAATGCACGGCTAGCCGTTGATTATCCCACACACACACACACACACACACATTACAGATCTCTCCATTCTTTGTAAGTGGGAAAACTTGAAAAATCAGCAGTGTATCAAATACTTATTTGCCCCACTGTATATATATAAAGCAAATATTATAACAGCATCATTCCCATCAGATTTTAATGCTAAAAATATCAGTATCAAAGAAGATGTTAAAACTCTGATCTTAAAATTCTAGTACACATTTAAATGAAGACCAGAAATACAAAGAAACACCTAAGGCTGAAATAATTAACACAAAGCTCTGAAGGACAAGAAGTGACAAAGAGAGAATCTTTTGAGTACAGTACAACCTTATGCAATCCTAAATCACTTAAAACCATACTGTACTGGTGAGGAGTCAGGGGACCTGCATTATCATACCCACTATGTGCAAAGGCTCTAGTTTTTAACCCAGGTACCATGTAAGTCCAGGATACGTGACACCAGAAAACTGTAATAGAGTTGACCCTGTGGCTGATAGGCATGGGTATCTGATCATTCACGCCCCTTTAAAAGCGTGCCGGATTGTGGGCCGTGTGCACACTTGGCTCTTGAATTGCCTTTGAATAATACATGCACCCATGCAGTGTGGTTATATCATTTCACATCTACACATGAGCTCCCACTATGGGGCACTGGTATACATGTCGCTGCTGAAAGCACAAGTGAAAGCAAAGGGGCGTATATTAAACAGAAAGAGAATTTGCACTAGATTATTTTCTGAAGAAAATGTGAGGTGCTTTCCGATGTAGAATTTGGTGCCATAGTGTTGTTAAAGTGGTTCTGAATCAATAAGACCTCAAATATTTTTCTTCTTCTTCCCAAAAGTAGTGCAACTGGTAGCACAGTGCTCTAACACTCAGGTCATGGGATTGATTCCCAAGAAACAAATAAATTATGAAATTTTACGCTTAATGAACTGTGAATTTAAAGAGGAGCTGCATTTCAAGTGTGACTGTTTTCTCTTTGAAAATTAGTATGGATAACTATACACAGAAGAAAAAAATATTAACAGCACCATTAAGCTATTAAACACTAGAATTTGATCAAGGTCTATCAAAGTGACTGTGATCCACTTCACGTAATACATATGTCCTCTGGAACACAGACAACACCCTCAACAAAAATTACACTAATCGTTTTAAAAGTGAACACATCATTAAATATTCAACAAGCACAAATTATATATTGTTTGAATAAATGAATGATTAATAGCTCCATGCACGATTATTAATCAGTGTGCCTTTTATAGGTTTCTTGTGGACTACAGAAAATGTATATTAAATATAAAGATTGCAGATGATGTAACTGTGATCACAATTCCTTTTCAGTTTTAATAATTTTGCAGATTTGTCCATCACTGTCATGATTTTGCATGGATAAAATATAAAGGCACACAATATAAAGGATCTTAAAATATAAGGCACATCTTAAGTGTGTAATGTTAAAATTATTATTTTTTTTAATTCAGTGCTAGTAATAGTTCACATTTTTAAACCAGTGACTGCACAGAAATACTGCACAAAATATGTACTTTATTAAAAAAAACCCAGACCATATTTAAGAATTAAATAAATATATTTATGAAAAATGTGTTCATGTACAAAATGATATACTGGAACAGTAGATGTAAATGAAGTAATACATTAATAAAGACAAAAAATATATATTGATCCTTCATAAATTACATTTTTAATAAAAGTTTACTTGACTTGGCTAAATGCACTCTTAACAGATGTCAAAAGATTTTTCAAGAAAGCACGCAGAGGGATTTTATCTAGGTCTTCATCAGCAGGTTTGCAGGTTTTCTGAAATAAAGTAAATGTCATGGTTATTTTAATTAAACAGGATGGGGGAATTGTATAGAGAAGGCATCAAGTTCCAGAGTTCAACTTACCGCATGGTGCTTGTTATACATGTTTAAATTCCTCATTAGTTTCTTGTCAAAACGGAAATGGTCAAATTCGGCACCAAATAGCCCAGAAACCTTAGTTTTCAGTTCTTGCTCAGCCTGGCAGAAAAAAACCTCATGCTCCTAAAATATTGGAATCACAGGTAAGACCAAGGCATCAATCCTTTGATTGTTAGCATTAAAAAAAGCTATCAGATATAGAAAAAGAGCTGAACATAGTCAAGCTCATAAGCTTAATATGGTGTATAGTTGTGTTAATGTAGTAGTGGTGTGAGGCAATACAATTCCGTGTGTATCATCTCACCTTATGGCCCATGACATTCATTTGCAGATCTTTCAGAAAGATTTGTTTTCCCTAGAATTAACAGGTACAATTATTATTGCAATCACGTTTTTCTCTGTATATTAAAGTATACATAGTATTGGCTTACTATAGTTACTATACTAGCTACTAGTTAAGTCTTACCTCGGTTTCCTTTGGGAAATCTTTCATTGCCGTGATCAGCTCATCAACAAGCTCTCCCAGTAAAGTCTTATTGGTGTGTCTCACCGGAGTCTTATCACTGTTTGCCGCAGGAGCGCAGGAGACAAATACAGTGAAAGCGAGCAGTAGTATAGTCTTCATCATTTTGTCTGTCTGCTTGAGTTTCTTTGGTTGTTTGAAGGCCAGAGGTACTTGATTCCACCACTGCTGAATGCTGTGTATATATATACTCTCAGAAAGGCAAGACTTGGCTACCAAGCTTCCTTTTTGCATCGTAAGCTAAGCTTCTTTCATTGGCTGATAACGGGGTGCTCACTGAATATCTTGATTGAGATGTGGTTGATAATATGTCATATTGTCCTGATTTCCTGGAACTGACACTGACAAACTGCCAAGAAAGATCATAATGATTTTGGGTAACAGGTCTGTAGATTAGGTGTTGAAGGCCACATCTTGACTACGTTTGCTTGTGCAAATAAGTTTCAGTACTGCAAAATCAAATGATCAATACTGATAGCTTTTGCAGCAAATCTGCATGTGTTCATGCTTGCAGTTGTGTTGATACGCTGGAGATGCATTAGTCATACAGATGACGGCAGCAAATGTCCGATGATTAACAACATTTGAAATCTAATTTTAAGATGTTGGCTGGCTGAACTCAAGTGTTAAAGCCAATTTTAAAAACACATATATGACAAGTAATCCCTCTAATGACACATTGGTGAATAAAAAATTGGCTTGAAAAAAAATTGGACTCAAAATATATGTGTGGATTTCATTGCTTAAAAATTATAAAACCAAATAACATCAATTTATTTCTGCAGATTTTATTACCTAAACTATTTATTTTAACTGAATTTATTCTTATTTAATATGCTATGTAAAGACATCATACATTTTTAATCCTCCAAATTAGGGTTGGCAAAAGATAATTTTAATTTCTTGAGATGAATTCATATTTGCTGATTAATGCATACAAAAAAAATATAATGCAGTTATCAAAGCATCTGTTTTTGCACATGCTAAAGTCGCTATGTATTTCCCCCAAATTATATAATAATATAGACATTATATAATGTGTTTGGTGCCAGGCTGAGCAGATTTAAATATGGTTAGGATTTGTGAATATTATTTTAAGTTCACTTAAATTAAAAGTGATTAATTAGATTAATTAATTATGATGAATTAGTTTTTCAAATCAACAGCACTAGTCCAAAAACTTTTTGATGCAAAGATAACAGATCATGAAATAAAGCCACACATAATTAGGATTATGATTCAGAAATTAGAATCAAGTTTTTTTTTTTTTAATGTATATATTTCTGAAAGAAGTCAACTAAATTTACAAGTAGGCCAACATACACTTTTAGTAGGTCGGTACAGGAAGGCTGGTAAGCCTTTTGTTTAGATTATGCTTAACAACTGTTCAAAAACTGAACTTTGATTCTTTCACCTCTGTAGACTTACAGTCTTTCTTCTCTCATCAGATCTGATGCATCAGTGCAGGTAGGAGTTGAGAGTGTTGATGCTACACTTCGTGATCTCTGAACACTGGTCTTGGTTCTTCCTGATCCTGTAGAAATGCTCCACATAGTTGGATCGTCCCAGGAGCTCCACAAAATCCTCGTCGTGGGTGATAACAAGAAGCTGGAAGTTACGCTGCCGAGAACGACTCTTGATTATCCTGCAGTGATACCAAAAGTATAGCTTTCAGTTAAATGGCAAATAAAAGTTCTTGTTTTGTCATGTTCTTCCGGCTGGACATAGACTGAGTTTCCTGTTTAAAGGGGTCATATGACGTTGCTAAAAAGAACATTTTATTGTGTATTTGGTGTAATGCAATGTGTTTATAAGGTTAAAAAAAAACATTATTTTCCACATACTGTACATTATTGTTTCTCCTCTATGCCGCGCCTTTCTGAAATGCATCAATTTTTACAAAGCTCATCGGTCTGAAAAGCGAGGTGTAAGCTGATTGGCCAGCTATCCAGTGCCGAATACCTCAAGCGTGTGACTGAAATGTTATGCCCTTTACTATACTGTGATGCGTGTACCGGCACGCTGAGACAACACCAATAAATCCCATTACAAACGAGGCATTTGTTGCATCCAGTGGGGACATAATTACTGATTATAATGACATATACTCTTTTTACGCGTTGCGTATCACGCCGCGTAAACATAAAACCATGTCTGCATTTGTGATCGTTGACAGTTGACAAACAACAAGCGCTACTCTACACTGCTCAAAACTCACGTTTGAATCGTCAGTGGCAAATTCTTTAATATAAAAAACATACTTACAGGCTGTGAGTCAGAAGTGCCAGACTGTCCTTGCAAAGTTGGAACTGTCCCACTTTATAGAAACAGCCTTTGTGCACAGACACATTGTAGGCTACACTGCAGGTTCAGGAAACAGTCCTCCATAAAATGTGCTGCACACATCTGAATATTTGGGTTGAACGGTTCTGGAACAGTGTTGTAAATACAACTCAACCACTGATTTCTAGTTGTGTCCTCTTTTGGAAGACCAAACAAAGTAGTTTCCCTTTCACAACGAAACACACAGCGTCACATACGGCGGGCTTGAGTGAGTGGCGGCCGGGCTAGAGTGAGCGGAGGCCGGTGGGCGGGCTTGAGAACGGCGCGACCGGCGGGCTTGTGGCAACCACATGTGACGACCCCGGGCTGGACTCCGCTTCGTCCACGATGAAAGCCGATCCGGCGATCCACAGCGCGAAGTTGATGCTTCCTCAGCGACCAGCACGGATCAGCTCCAGGCATGACGAAGCGGATATCGTCCTCTTTTGGAAGGCCAAACAAAGTAGTTTCGCTTTCACAACGAAACACACAGCATCTCCACAACATGGCGGCGGTGGCAACAATACTACAGCAAGAATAAAAGTTACACCTTCTTTCTTTGCGTGAACATTTGGGCGTTGTTATGCAAATCTTCCCACACAGTGACCTAGACATGTGGGGGCGTGTTTATACGAGGCGTTTTAGGAGGGCGTGGACCAGTCTTAACTTTTATAAAGAATATCTCTTTGGGTTTGAGACTTTAGTCTTTGCAACTTTAGGGATCTTATCTATGCACGAACAGCTTGTAACACTCCAAAGAGAAAGGAAAATTTGAAACTGCATCATGACCCCTTTAAATACTTCTTGCTGTTTTTGTTTCAATAAAGACTTACTCCACCAGTGCGTGTGCCAAAGACTCTATATTCTCTCTGTCTAGGTTGGTGGTGGGCTCATCCAGTGCCAGAATCCCACAGTTCAGACAGAACGTCTCAGCCAGAGCCAACCGTATTATTAGAGAGGCGAGAACCTGCAGACAAACATGCAGTAAAGCCAAAGATTACATACATTTAATTGGATTTAATAAAACGGGATTGCTTTGCTTCTATTTTGCAGTTAAACATTTCAATCTATTGACAGTCTGATCTATTGACCAATAAAATCATCGGCCAGGTGTGCTGACTAACAGAAGTGTCAGAATCCTCTTCTCAGCTCCAAAAGCTATTGACAGCTTTGTCAACACATAATGCGCACTGCATAGATAAAGTTTTCATTAAATTTGCATCAAATATTTTTTGTACATTACATTTAATGTACATAACCATGGACGATTCAGTGACAGAAATTAACTGAATTAAGTAAATATACAGTGCATTTTTATAGAGAAACCCAAGATACATGTAGTGGCTTATTGACCTTTTGTCCAGCACTGCAACGTCCACGCATGTCCAAAGCAGTGTCTCCTTTGACCATAACTACTCTATAGTTATAGGTCCTTCTTTTCAGGCCAGCAGAGGCGTTTTCATCCACATCAGAGCGTATCTCCACATACTCAATGTCTGCGAGAGATCAGGAGACATCTAAACAACGCCATATTTACAGACAAATATTTTTGTTTAAAGAAAGAATCAGCATAGAATAAATCAAGTCAAGCACCAATCATGAGAGCAGACCTTGTCCTCTGTATGTGCTCCGCCATAAATCTCTGATGATTTTATTAATCTCCTCCATCTTAATGCTGTGAAACTTCATTATTGTTCTGTAATAAAAAAAAATAAAAAAAATAAATAAATAATAATAAAAAAAGGCTAGTGCAATGGACATTCATATACATATACACTAGGGATGAACAATATATCGGTACCATATTGTTTACAGACAATGTTTTTTACTAATTGGTATTGGTCAATTCTGGATATTTGATTGGCACTCTCATTTACTATATTTTTGCATTTAGATTACCTTTGCCATTATCTAACACTCCAAGTAAATCTTCAAAAACTATAATATTCAGCATATCTCAACATGGGATTATTTTTTCAAACTGTAAATTATAACGCTATAATGCCTAAATTCATTTAAAATTATTGTCAATTAATCAGACTGATTTAAGTTTCTAGTATTTAATTATTATTAATAAGAATTATTAATAATGAATGTAACTACTTATTATTTAGACAAAATAGTATTGAACTTTGGTAAGAATTTAGACTTTAGTTTGTTAATATTAGTTAATGCATTAAGCATCATGAACTAAAAGATACATTTAAAGTATTTATAGTATTATACAGCATTATAGTATTAATCTTACTTGATGTTGTGTATATGTATACTAATGCATACTAATATTTATTTATATTTATACTTGGTTAATTTCTATGTATACAAATACATGTTAAACATCTTATTGATATCAGTTGAATTTTAATTTCAGTGCATAATACATACAATAATAAAGCAATACAACAGCAAAATGCAAATTTGAACATATGAACCACTCGTGTCTAGCAAACATGTTAGCAAAGAAAAAAAGACTGCCATGTATATGAAAAAAAAAATCTATTGCTATTTTTTTGATGTATAAGTAATTTATCTTGTGCATATACGTTAAATTTAAAAAAAAGAATGCAGTGGCAATAAAAGCAATACAAGACTTATTAGAACTGTTAAGAGTACTAAATCTGAAAAAAAAACTTGTAAAATACTATTTTGACCATAAGGCTTTTTTCAAAAAACATTTTATTAGAACTGATATTAGACAAAATCTTGCATCTAAGCATGGTGTGTCCTATCAGATTGCCACACTTCCTTTACTCCTCTGCACAGACAGCAATGATGGTATCATGGTGAGAAGAACGGGTCAGCTGATTTAATGTCAGACGCAATACTTCATCAGAAGAAAACTGCTTTGCCAGGCTCCAATCAATCAAAAGCCTAGCAAGCAGAATACTTTGGACAGCTGTCCATTTACAGTGTCCGGTTGAAGCACACAGCTGAACAGAATTTGATTAGTAATGTGCATAAATCCCAATTCTCAGCCTTGGCAAATGTGTAATCAATCTTTGAAGTGGCGATACCTGGCAGGCAGTTATAGAGACTATGGCAGTTAGTTTGGCGTTGATGTACCAGTGGTCGACCAATATGGGTTTTCAAATGGTCAGAGCAGACACCTAAAAGATATTTTGGAATGCTTGAATATTCAAAATATAAAACCAAACTATTTCAGAAGGAAAGAATGTTTTCTGTGTGTATTCCCCCCCTAATGCCAGGGTCGGTGCCACAAGAGGGCCTGTGAGGACCAGAACCCCACATCAGACTAGTTTGCTATCCCTTCTGAATCCTCATTTAATGTGGAACACAATTATACTTAGACATATTTTTGATAGTATTTGCAGTGATAGTATATTTTTTGAAAAATTAACATTTTCTTCTCTTTGATTTAGCAATGCGCAATTTCACCTATGTCACATCACTGACAGCACATGACGGGTATTTCATTGACAGTTGGTCAGCTAGAATTCAACTCTAATGGTGAGTTTTATGTTTCTAAATTTTACTGTATGCTAATATAATGCCAAGCTTATTTTAATAGGCTTAGTATTTTATTTTATATAACGTTAAATAACGTTTTATATAACGTTAGCTATGTGTTGTTGATAAAGTAACCACTCAGCATCTGAATGATTATCTGAAGAGCCAATGTGCGGTGTAGTTCTGCATTAAATTTCTGCTCCTGGCTTATGCTACACAGAAATTATGCTCAATAGAGACGTGCGGTGTGTAATTCAGTGTTTATGTTTGGGCCTTTTGTGTTTTATTTGCCATCTTGCTTTCATAGGTCCATTTGTGGTAAAAACTGTAAAGCAGTGGTCTTCAGGGTGCTTTCACACCTGTAGATCAATTGCTTTGTTCCGAAACAGGGATTAAAATTATTACAATGTTGCTTTTTATTCTTGGTGCAGTTCGCTTTCACACGGCAAAGTTTCTAAATGGACCAAATTTGTTAATGCAAATCACGCGCGAGTAAACTGTTGTCTCATTGGTCAAAGTTCCACGGTTTATTTTCCGGGATTCCACTTAGCTGTCACGGCTGTCATCCGTCAGGATCATATACTGATGGAACGACAACAGATTTTTTTTTTGTAGCTGTCCTTATATTAATTTATCATTTTGAGCAGGAGTCCACGATTCATTGGGAAAACATTTTTAAAATGTACATACTAGGGAAAAGAGCAATAAGACAGCATTACAAAATGAAAATGATAAATAATCCTTCTGTCAATTGCCAAAGATAATCAAGTGGCGGAAAGTATTTTGTACAATACAATGGATTTATCTTCCTTGGTTGTGCTCATAAAAAGCCACATTAAATGTAGTGGATGGTTAACCAAAATGGGGATAAAATCACTTATTTTATGCAATATTTACAGAAATTTCCCTAAAACGAATCTGAAAACAGAAATGGACTTTTATCCAATGATAGACTACATCGAGGGGTTTGCCAGAAGCAAAGAGACAAACCCTGAAATCTTGTAAGAACATATTGTGGTTTTTAAGAGAGTTGTGCAATTTGGCCTATTTCTGGTGCAAACTGAATAAAGTTCAAAATAGTCATTATGCAATAAATGCTGTTGATTTACTAATCATTTATTTACAATGGAACAATGAGTCATTTATATACCACTACTGCTACTGTGTCTTCAATACTTATTAATAAATATTTGGAATGAAAAGACTGATCTTTACTATACCGACAACTGTGATGTATTAATGAGTAAAGAAAAATAATTTACACAATTTAAACATAAGAAATTGAAAATGAACGACACAGCCTGAAAAAGTAAGGATAACGCCTCTGCACTGTAGATGATGGTAGAGTGATTTAGACACCCACAGACCTGCTGATGTAACTTCTGTGAATGCAAGGGATGATATGATATCGATCTAAACCACTGATGATGACTTGGGACTTTCTCTGTATATTCCTCCATGGGAAACCAGCTAAATAATTTTGACCACCTTTTTTTAATAATAATGCTTACTTCTTTATCAATATTGATTAAATTGTGTATTTGTGCAGAAGCCAGGATGTTCATGTGGGTTGATGTGAATTCGAGTCTGGTGTATGTCACTTACTGAACCCATTTACACAACTGAAAACATAACTTGGGCAGTAGCTGCATGATAAAGCAATTTAAAATGTAAATTTTTAGTAAATTTAAATACATTTCTAGCTTCCCTATGTCCTCACCAGAAAACCGTCATTAGAATTGTATCAAAACCAGTATAGTTCCACAAGGAACTGAATTTAGTTTCAGTACTATTTCAAAATTGTGTTGTAAAAATGTCAATAGAGACTGATGCCTCAAAAGTCCTGTCCATTACACCCTATTCACTTACATCTTTCACAACGTATTTCTT
Source organism: Sinocyclocheilus grahami (assembly GCF_001515645.1). Classification (NCBI taxonomy): domain Eukaryota; kingdom Metazoa; phylum Chordata; class Actinopteri; order Cypriniformes; family Cyprinidae; genus Sinocyclocheilus; species Sinocyclocheilus grahami. The sequence goes on along the minus strand of NW_015505270.1, from coordinate 3,224,582 downwards.
CCGCACTTTGACCCACACAAATCTTCAACAGTTTTTACTACTGGTAATTTTCTTTTTTTTTTTATCCAAGTCCATCAGCTAACCACTGGGGTTCTTCAGGGTTCGGTATCTGGTCCTCTCCTATTCTCAATATACACAAACTCTCTGCATAGCTCTATCTGTCATTCTAATTCTAATTTGACAACCCTACCATTTAAGCTAGTATGTCTGCATGCCTTTCAGACATATTATAATATCAGCAATTCCTGGATCTTTGCTGACCTTCAATCAACCAAAAAGTGTCCACCTCACACCCCTTTTGGTCTCACTCCACTGGTTGCCTATAGCCGCCTGCATTACATTCAAGGCTTCAAGACCATGACTGGAACAGCACCCACCTACCTTATTACATAAAAAAAGTCACATTCCAGAATCTTAACAGTTGCTGTTGCTGCTCTGAGACCTTTAACTCTTTCCACGCCATTGACAAAGTTTTACATAATTTACAAGACAATGCTTCCCCACCATTTATGGAATTTTCCAGCTTTCCATGTTTTCACTGGTGTATGGTAAGAGGCACTATTACACATCCTCTGAAAGAGTACTGAATGTCTGGACCAAAAAACGGCGAAGAAGAAGCAGTAACAAGCAATCATGTATGTAAACAGAAGCATATGTAAAATAACTAGGGCTGCCACTAATGACTATTTTTATTTCGATTAATCTATCGACTAATTTATCGATTAATCTAAACGATTAATTTCCCACAAAAAAAATCAACAATTTTACTTAAGAATATTTAATTAAACTATATTTCATTAAACCAAATGAAATCCAAAAGTAAAAAAGTAAAGTGCAAGAAGCAAGTGTCCATCTCATAGTCCAATAATTATATAATAATAATAATTAAAGCGCATATACTGTATTAGAACGGCATCACATATAATTATTTAATTAAATCGTAGCATTTGTGAATTCACAATTATGCTTAATTATTAGGGGTGTAACGATATATCGCAGTACGATATTTCACAATGCAAAAATGTTACGATATGTATCGTAGAGTGGTGGCGATACTTTTACGATATGACGGCAGTCTAATCCTATTGGTTGAGCTGCCGACGTGACATACTCTGCAACAGCATTGCGTGTGCTTTCCTCACAGTTGCAGAAATCGCTTAAACTGAACATTAGTAGGGCAACATGAGTTTGGCTGAAACTGAAATTGAAGATGCCCCATCTTATAAGTCCGACGTCTGGCAGCACTTTGGTTTTCCAGTCACGCGACAGGACGACGGCAAAAAAATTACAGACAAAACACAAACTGTTTGTAAACACTGTAAAACAAGGCTGCCATACACAACGTCAAACACTTCGAATATGATGTGCCATTTAAAACGGCATCATAACAACAAACTCCTGTGACAAAAAGGGTGAAAGAAGGCCAAACATCTATACAATGCAGTTTTGCTGCAACACGGTCTTAGTCAAGTGTGAAAGCTCAAGAAATAACCAGATGCATCAGAGTGTTTATTGCAAAAGACATGAGACCATTTTCTGTGGTCGACAATGTTGGATTTCGCGAATTGGTTAGGGTAATGGAGCCCAGGTACCATACTCCATCACGCCCGCACTTCAGTCAAGAGGTAGTTCCAGCCCTGTACTGCGAAGCTAAAGCAAAGGTGGTCGACGGTCTGAAAAAAATCAGAGAATGTGGCAATAACGACTGACGGGTGGACATCGCGGGCTTGTCAGAGCTATATTACAGTCACGGCGTATGTTTACCACTCCGTGGGAAATGAAAAGTTTCGTGCTTCAGACTCGCCTGCTTTTTGAGTCACACACTGGAACTAACATAGCCGGAGTTTTAGAAGCGGCTATACAAGAGTGGGAGCTTGAAAGGGCTCCTCATAGTACTGCTGTTGTTACTGACAACGCATGCAACATGGAGGTGTGGCAGTGAGAGAAGCCGGGTTGTCACCACATTTTAAGTGTTTTGCGCACACATTGAATCTTGCGTCGCAAGCAGGTTTAAATGTTTCTCGCGTCAGTCACTTGCTTGGTCACGTGAGAAAAGTCGTGGCTTTCTTTCACCGCAGTGCCACAGCAACAGCTGTGCTCATGGAAAAGCAAAAGATGCTTGAGATCGCATCACATAAGCTTATCATGGATGTGGTAACATGATGGAACAGCTCCATGGATATGCTGGAACGCTATCTTGAGCAAAAAGCGGCTATAACAGCAGCTCTCTTGAGCACAGAGGTGCGCAAAAATTCCCGTCAACTTGGTACTCTGGATAGCAACAACATCACTGATGCAGAAGAAATAGTAAACCATCTTAAACCTCTAAAAAAATCCACCAATGTCCTGTCTGATGAAAAGAGCGCCACCCTGTCACTCATTGTGCCCTTGAAATCCATGATCGAGCAGAGCATGACACTGGACGAGAAAGACTCCACAACTATAGCTAACATGAAAGCAGCCATCCTGCAAAACCTCTCAGGCAGATACACAGAAGTACAGGATTATCTGCTAAAGAGTACTGGACCCCAGATTTCGATCATTGCCCCACCTACTCCCTGAACAATGCGAAGAGGTTTTCCACTGGTTGATGGACAAATCAAACCAGTTACAGCAGGTATGTCTGTCTGCATTACAAATTATTTGAGAATAAGTGTATTTGCATGTTTGTGTACTTTGTGATGTGTGTGTGGGTAACTGCAACTATACTATACCTCCCCAGTCCTTAATAGTTTATTTTAATATTTTTTTAAGGCTGTGGAGCAAGCAGAAAAGAGTGAGGGAGGTGCCAGTGATGGAGATCCCACTGATGCAGCAGAGAAGAGAGAGACAACACAGAGAGACGAGCAAGAACAGCCACCACCTAGCAAAAAGACAGCACTGGAAGCTCTCCTTGGTGCAACTTTTGCTAAACCAACAGTCACTCAGTCCAAATGTAGGATAGAAGTAGAGATTGACATGTACAAAAAGGACACTTCTATTCCCCTCACTGTCCACTGAAATGGTGGAAAGAACACGCTCAAACGTACCTCTCTTTCCACACACTTCTTTCCTCTCTTTCCAAGGCTTACCTAACATTTCCAGCAACTTCTGTTCCCAGTGAACGTGTTTTTTCTACGGCAGGGGATATTGTGAATGCTCAAAGATCCCAGCTTCTGCCTGAAAATGTAGATATGCTGTTTTTTTTGCAAATCAACCTGTAAATAACCTAAACAAACCCTAGTGTTTATGTTGAACTTACTTGAACAGAACACCATTTAATTATTTTTATTAATTTTTTTTACTGCTTTAAGATGTTCTGTCTTAGGCTAATAAAATCTGTTAAATTACGTTCATGTTAATTTAACAATTTTTTTCAGTGACAGACAGACCTATTCAGTGTTAATTTGAATACAGAAGGTTTACAGAAAGTTACTGAAATTTGTTAATGTTTTTTAAATAAATCTGTTATTTGAATTCGTTTCATTTTTTTACATTTTGTTCAAAATATCGTGATACGCATCGTATCGTGAACCCAGTATCGAGATGCATACCGTATCATGACTTGAGCATATCGTTACACCCCTATTAATTATGATTTTTAAATGGGTTTAATATATCATGCAGCCTTGGAAAACAGACTAATAATGTGTTTTATACATTCTCGTCTGTGAAATGCGCCACTTCCGGTATTTTGCCGGTTAGTCGACGCAAGCAAAATTAAGTCAAAGATTTTTAAAAATCGAATAGTCGAATAAAATCAACGAATCACGACAGCCCTAAAAATAACATGATCATCAAGCATTAAACAGCATATAAATCAAAACTGCCTAGCATTACTGAATGAAATGATGATCCAGGAAGCGGTATAGAACCGTGCAAGATTTGGATGTGTTGATGAAAGCGATCTATTCCATCTATGTTTTGATCATCATTCTTAGTCTGATCCAGACATAGTCTTTTACAAAATTGCGAATCGATTTCTCAGCGTTTGTTCAAAATGTTGCTTTTTACATGAAACTTACCCACATTCAAGTGTTGATAAGTACTGTAAGTATTGTTCGTGCCTGCATGAAAAAGTTGCTTTTTGTGTTTCTCAAAAGTAAATCACTTTGTATAGAAGCATCTGGTTAACGATTATTCAGTAGATTCTGAATAACTTTTCTATAAATTTTTTTTATTATATATATATATATATATATATATATAAGACCTAATTTGTATATATTACAATGCATTTTTTCTTATACGGTCAACACCTAAAGATGGCAAGATGACTGTTGCTGTGGTTGCAACAGTTGCAATGGTAAGTATTTTATCATGCATTTGGGGAGTCCCTGATGAAGCCCACCAGTGCATCATTAGGGCTAAAAAGTCTGAGTCAGACTTTCTTTCGTCTAGACAAAAGTGCACATGGCCGGTTGCTGATTGCTGCTTACTGTCTGCTGAACCACATCAAAACCAAACCAAACCTACACACTCTGACAAACCGCTTCCTGAAACTACCTTTCAGAAAACCCTTGATAACAAAACCTACTTACTGGTCTAGGGCTTTATAGTAGATGTCCAGGTCCTTATTGGCCAACTCTGTTGTTCTCATCACAATCATTTTGTCTCTGTAGAGATCCTCGGCCCGGCAATATTGGTCCTCACTGAGCTCTTTCCGAAAACGAAGGATCTCGTCCTCGTAGCCTTTCTGACGACCGAGAGCCACACTGCGGTTCTTTTTCAGGTCCTCCAACTTTCGCTCCACTTCTCGCCGCTCACTTGACAACAGAAGACATACTTTTTAAGATGCACATTCATCTGATGTTCACTCTCACACTTACAAAAGGTCTAAGCAAAGTAGTTAACATTAAAGTAATTAGGAGATGGATTCATTTAGAGTTATGGTAACTAAAGAGCATACTTGGCACATTAAGCTGAGCTTCTAAAAGGTCAAACATTGTCAGGACTTCCTAACTTGTACTTGGTAGTGATTTTAAGTGATCTCATACTTGCGCAGCTGCAGAACTTGCATGTTGCCCATCTCTTTAAGTAAGTCTCCATGTTTCCTGGACACCTCTTTCAGCTCCTCCACGCGCTTCCGTAAGGTCAAGTTGTCCTGTAGCCAGCGCTCTTGAACCTGTTATAAACCATCATATAACCACAAACAAAATAGAAAACCATATGCTTCATTTTAGGAATAAAATGTACACATATTGCGATAAAATATGCATTTCAGACAAGTGGTCTCAGATGATTAATCAGCTGTAATTGTATCATTTCAAAATAGCAGCCAACAACCGCATCCAAGTCAGAAGATTTTCAGATTTCTGATGTTACAAGTGTTCAATATGCTCACAAAAGCAAACAAAAGCAAAACCACAGGAAGCTTTGTATGGCACCTTCTGAGTGTCAATATCTTGTCGAATGTTGCCCATGTCTTTATTGATCTTCTCTCGCTGTTTTTCAGCCTCAAGTAGTTGTTTGTCTACCTCTTGTAGCTCAGTTTCTTTTTGCTAAAGAAGTCAAAAAGTAAAAAAAGAAAATACATGAAAATAAATGCATACAGGAAATGACAGCTAAAAAAAATACACATAATTTAGTTGTACCTCTTTGTAGCTGTCTTTGCCGTCTTCTATGTACTTGGTAATCTCTCTTTCAAGGATGGTCACGTTTTTAACTTTTTCCTTGATTGCATTGATCTAAAAAAAAGGTATAAAGCTTTAGACAACTCTGATGATAAGTAATGGCATCATCTTGATTTAAAGTAAATGTCCACAACCTTTCATTTAGTACATTGTGGTAAAACAGAAAAGATAAGTCAGACCTTTTCCTGTCCTTCCTCCTGTTTCTGCCTCCTGCGCTCAGCAAGGTCCTGTTTCTCCTGCTGGAGCTTCTCCAGAGTGGCAGCTAGAGGAGACACCTGCTCCTTTGCATCCTAACAAACAAACAAATTGCGACAAAACAACATAAACAATATGATTACACTACCGTTCAAATGTCTTGGGTCTGCAAGTTTTATTTTCTTTTAGAAATAATTTTTTTATGCTCTCTTTTTTTATGCTTCATTTATCTGGTCAAGAAAATACAGCTGTTGTGAAATTGTATTACAATTGTGCAAATTGTTCATATGGTAAAATATTTAAATGGAAAAAACTTAAATTTCAGCATCATTACTCCAGTCTTCAGTGTCACATGATCCTTCATTCTAATATGCTGATCTCAAGAAACAATAAATAGAAAGTTTCAAAATAAAATAATTTTAAATAACAATGTAAAAGTCTTTACTCTCTCTTTTGGATCAGTTTAATGCATTCTTGCTGAATAAAGTATCATTTTCTAAAAAAAATATATATATAAAAAAAAACATCTTGCTGACCACAAATAGTGAATAGTAGTGTATATGACAATTTTCATTAACTTTGTGAATTGAGGTTTTACTTTGTACAAAATAAACAGTATATAGTTTTAGTGCATTTATAGGTTACTGAACCAACTCGCTTCTAAGAAACTACTGATCAACACTCAAGCTGTTCAATAAAGACTCGGTTATGTACGTAACCCTGGTTCCCAGAGTAGAAAATCTGATTTTATGTCAGTACCCAACATACACTCTCCAGGGTGGTACTGATGTGAATGGTGTCTTACCAGTAAAAAGACGAAGCGTTGATTCATGTGTGAACAGCACATTTTTGCATGATTCTGGTTATTCTAGGGTAAATTACCAGGATTATTGTGTCAATGGGGCTTGTGCCTCAAAAGGATGTGTGCGCACTAGGGGTGTAACGATATTCAAACCGAACTGAAAAACCACTGTACTCTCATGGCATACAGCAATACTCCCTTGGCTTACCCCGCCCCTGCTGAGACACTTAAAGGGTTAGTTCCCCCCAAAATTAAAATTCTGTCATTAATTACTCACCCTCATGTCGTTCCAAACCCATAAAACCTTCGTTCATCTTCAAAACACAAATTAAGATATTTTTGATGAAATGTGAGAGCTCTCAGACCCTGCATAGACGGCAACGCAACTGTAATGTTCCCAGGTCCAGAAACGTAGTAATGACATCGGTAAAACAGTCCATGTGACATCAATGGCTCAACTTCAGTTTTGCGAAGCTGCGAGAATACTTTTTGAGCGCAAAGAAAACAAAAATAAAAATTTTTTCAACAATTCTTCTCCCCCGAGTTACATCTTCCGCCATTTTAGAGAGTATCACAACACATACGCGTACCCCCCAAGCGTAAACAACACTGATTACGCAGATTACACTCATGTGCACGCTTTCTCCTCCGATCATAAACGACGCTGATTACGTCGATTATGCTCTTCTGAATAACTCGGGGGAGAAGAATTGTTAAATAAATTATGTTATTTTTTGTTTTATTTGCGCTCAAAAAGCATTCTCGTAGCTTCGCAAAACTGAAGTTGAGCCACTGATGTCACATGGACTGTTTTACTTATGTCTTTACTATGTTTCTGGACCTGGGAACATTACAGCTGCGTTGCTGTCTATGCAGGGTCTGAGAGCTCTCCCATTTCATCAAAAATATCTTAATTTGTGTTCTGAAGATGAACGAAGGTCTTACGGGTTTGGAACGACATGAGGGTGAGTAATTAATGACAGAACTTTAATTTTGGGGTGAACTAACCCTTTAAAACGCGCACGGCCATGATGGTTTTGAATTGCTTGAATCACTTTGAAAAGGAAGGTACCATTAAAGGTAACGTGCAGAACAAATCTGTCATATAGGCTACAAATAATTATAATGAAGACACTACTGTAAAAGAATACTGTACTGTCTGAGAAGCGGTCTTCAATGCGCTTTCAGTCAAAGTCACCTCTCGAGTGTCAGATTGAGTTTTTACATATTTGATTAAAATCCATTTTATTTATCCATGGCACAGGCATGTTTTATATGTAGCCTAAGTAAAGTTTTCCAATGACTTGTTTGAATGATTTAATTTAATTGATAAAATAGTCACAACTGGAAGGTGTTCATGTCTGCTACTGATGCAGTGTTGAGTGAACCTATGAAATGAAACTTTTCTCTTTATGAATAAAAAAGGCACATTAAAGTGGAGTGGGCGCTCCTCACGCGAATGTCTCTGTGGAGTGTTTGGATCTCAGTGGAGAACTCCACACACTGCTCCTCCAACTGTTGACGTTTCTGCATATTGCTGGAGATCTGGAGCTTTTCTCCACGAATCTCATTTACGCTGCTCCTCAAGGCCTGGATCTGATCCTGTTGGTCCTGGATCAGTTTCCTCTTCAGCTCGATCTTACTGCAGGCTACACAGAAGGATCATCACATGAAAACACCGTAATAAACAGGGTCATATTGGCTTTAGAACTGATTTTACCAGTATCTGGGTATGTGACATGAAACACTTTGGGAAGTCCTGTGGTGTGACATGCTATATCTAAAATTATTTTCAATAGCATTTTACAAATACATATTTATATTTAATAATACATGCAATTTTTATGATGCTTATGAATTGAGGGCCTATCATTTGATCACAACAGCAAATAACTATTTAAAAAATAAAGTAGTGAAGGCAAAGGTGATTAAAAATATTATTTTATAAAGTTGCCATTTACAGTACCTAAGATATGGTGCCTAAGAACAATTTCCCTTATATATTAATATAAACAGCAAATAACAATATGACAAATGTTTAAAACATTGTACATGACCGTTCAAATATTTGGGGTCAATAAGATTTTTTTAAAATAAATTAAAATGTGCATTAAATTGATCAAAAATGACAGTAAAAACATTTATAAGGTTACAAAAGATTACGTTTTTTTTTTTTTTTTTTTTTTTTAAAGGCACAGTATGCAATTTTCG
>NW_015505270.1:3188724-3215574 GCF_001515645.1 Sinocyclocheilus grahami | reverse complement strand
ATGATAAAAAATGACAAAAAAAACATTTATAAGGTTAAAAAAAATTACGTTTTTTTTTTTTTTTTTTTTTTTATAAAGGCACAGTATGCAATTTTCGCTGCTAGAGGGCGCGTATTCAAAACGATCAAAGAAACAAAGGCGTAGTTTGATGATGCTGTGATTGAGTGTGGAATCATGAGAGTTGCTGTCTTCATCCCCACAGCTGATGCAATCGGGACTCGGGCAGAAATCATGTTCATCAATAAGCTAATGTATTTAAAGATTTATTAATGTTACTGTAGTATGAAGCAGGGTGGAGCTGAAAGTCGTGGAAGTGAAAGCCCCTTTCACTCATTCCAGTCATGTGTATGTGGGGTAAAGCAGCACCGTTTTATTCATGCTAGATACCATTGAGTGTGTTGACAGTTCTATTATAATGCTACTCTGTGCGTTCGCTCGGCGGCTGCTATGAGACACTTGTTGAAAACTGCAGTAAGCTATTAGGCATCGATATTAGAATATCATATTAATAAATGCTGGATGGCTTGCATTGCTAAATGGCATGCAATTGATTTTAAAATATATTGTATTATGCATTATTACTGTTAGTACAAATGAAACTGCACCTGATTATGCTATGTGAGCCACTTGTCAAAATAGTGTTTGCTCTGAGGCATGGTAAAAACATGGTGCTCGCAGTAAATCAAGAAAACGAGATTCAAACAATAAGACTACACAGTGTTGAGCTATATAACAGATTAGTTTTCTGTCTATACATGTATCCAAACAGTTGCTCACCTGTCTAATAAAACACATAACATTTTAGAGCATCTTTGGTGTTTCCATGGTTTCTACAAAATAAAACCGGAAAACGAGGGTAACGCAGGTATGACATCATTGGCAGGCGACGCAATGACACAGTCCGTTACACTAGTTAAAATTGCTTATTTCTCTGGATTTAAACATTCTTGGAAACATTTGGGATAATCGAAGTACACAAGTCAACAAAATCTATATTGTGGTTTTAAATGGCTGCTGAAAATTCAGCTTTGCTATCACAGGAATAAATTACACTTTAAATTAAAATTTAATAATATTACTGGTTTTGCTGTATTTTTGATCAAATAAATGCAGCCTTGGTGAGCATAAGAACATTTAAAAAAAAAAAATCTTAAAACTCTAAACTTTTGAACGGTAGTGTACATTCACATGAGATTCACAGAAGTTTTTATTCTACATAAACTGCTAAACTTACTGGTGTCCAGGTGGTGTTGGGTCTCTTGTTTCTCCTGGCTGACCTGCTGCATGGTACGGCTGAGGTCAACTCCCTGCAGCTTGGCTGCATGTTGAGCGATATTCCTCTCTACATCCTTCAGGTCAAGCTACACATAACAGGAAACATTCGGAATACGCACAGGTGGATAAAAATATTGCTTGTTAAGTTGTGATGTATTGAATACTGTTTCCAGGTATAAGTCTCTACTCTATTTCAAGTGAGATTACCATTTCAACAGCCGTTTAATATGAACTATCTATTTAGCACACAATATTTTAAAGATTCCTAAAAAAAAAAAAAATTCATTAAGCTACTGTATGATTTAAAAAGTCTTGAGATTAAGAAAAATTATAAACTTGCAGTGCTGTGTATATTTAATAAGAATCACTATACTGCATTATTCCGTGTGTTCTAGGTGATAAATAAATATTTAAGGTATATGTTGTGATTGTACTGATGTGCTGTATTTGACTGGATTGTATTTTCGGTGTTTGGACTGACTGGAAATGAGCTCAGACCTGATAGCGATCCATGAGTGATATGTCCTGCAGACAGGCCTTGGCTGTTTCTTCCTCAGACATCAGTGTGCAGAGCAGTGTCTCCTGCTCCTCAGTGTCGCCTTTCAGCTTCTCAATGTCTCGATTCACACGCTGGAGTTTATTTCTGAGCTCTGGCAGCTCTTTCTCCTGGAGCTCTGCTATAGACTGCCTGTCAGTACAGGAGATGGACATATTAGAAAATGATTCATCAATATCTTAAGCTGTCTTAATATGAATCTGATGAATGTATGAAAAGGTAAAAAGGTAGATGGATGGATGAAAGGATAAATAGGTGAATGGATGGAGAACAGATGGATGGATGATAATGGATAACTCGACAAATAGGTGAATGGATGGATGGATGAGGGGTAAGGGTGGATGGATAAAAAGGTGAACAGATTAATGGATGGATAAAGGGTTAAATAGGTAAATGGATGGATAAACAAAGGGGTAAACAGGTAGACAGTGAATGAAGGGGTAAAAAGATGGATGGATGGACGAATGCATTAAGGGGTGATTAGGTGAATGGATGAATGGACGGATGAAGGGGTAAATAATTGAATGGATGGATGAGTGGGTGGATGGATGGATCAAGAAGTAAATAGATGAATGGATGGATGGGTGGACGGACGGATAAATGGATGGATGATGGATGACGTGGTAAATTATTGAATGGATGATGGATGGATGAAGAAGTAAATAGGTGGATGGATGGATGGCTGGATGAAGGGCTTAATAGGTGGATGGACAAAAAGGAGTAGGATGGATGAATGGATGGATGGATGAAGTGATAAAGAGGTGAGAGATGGATGGATAAATATGTGAAGCAAAAGATGGATGGATGGATGAAGGGGTAAATAGCTGGACAGACAGATGGCTGGATGAAGGGCTTAATAGGTGGACTGACAAATGGATGGACAAAAAGGAGTAGGATGTATGGATGGATGAAGTGATAAATAGGTGAAGGACAGATGGATACAAAGGTAAAGTAAAAGATGGAAGGATGGATGAATGGAGGACAGATGAAGAGATGAAAGAATGGACAGAAAGACATTAATTATTGCCTGATTGGCTTCAGTGCGATCATTTCATCACGCCTACGCTCCTTCCTCTTCAGGTCATGCTCAGTGTTCTTTAGTTTGTCCGGGACGAGCCGCAGCTTGGACTGCATGTCATTAATGACGTCCTGGAGCTCTGCCTCTGACGGGAACACACGCTGACATACAGGACAGCAGGGCTCGCCCTCCTCCGTCAGCTGACTGATGAACTGACTGTACACGGCTGTCGCCCCCGCCAGCATGGCTGCTCAGAAAAACATCCAGGCCAGAGAAGAGAATAAAACACTGAGAATCACATTAAGAACATAGACATCTGAAAAAACTGTAGATGTTCTGAACTAGCACAAACTACTTAATCTCAGCTGTGTGGGTAACATTAACACCTACCACATTAGAGTCCCCAGCTTGCTACAGTTATTGCTATACAAGGAGTAATTTTAATCCTGTTTGGCAATAAATACTCATTTAAAATAAAGCAAGCCCACACGGAATCTTCATCTGCAAAATCCACAAATTTAAGCAAATTTCAAAGGCCATCATTCACTGGCCCTTGTGGGTTTGTGTATGCTTTGGTATGAAACGTATATAAATTCTGCTTCATTCTGAAGATATTCTTCCAAAATTAGCACATACAATGTACATGTATATTTGGTGTGGGTCTAAAATGTTTTGTAAGAGCTGAGCACACTTCTGTACCTCTCTGTTTGGAACACTTCTCCAACTCATCCTTCAGTTTGTTCAAGTCTGATTCAAAGTCCTGACTGCCACACACATTAAAAAGTCTCTCTTCATAACTGGCCAGCTGCTCTTCCTTGTGTTTGATTTCTGCAGTAAAGTGAGTCTTCTTCTGTTCTCCAGATGCAAGCTCCTTACTATGAAACAAAAACAAACATTTTTGCTCAAATTGTCTAGCAGTGCTAGTTTACATATCATTTTTCATACTTTTCCAAGCCTGAGAAACATTTTTAAACATGTTTAAATCCTAAAAAAGATGTTTTAATATTATTGTGAATTAATTCACCACTGTTAAAGTTACTGTAAGCTGGAAAAAAAAAAATCAAATTTATTGTTTTTATTTTGGAAATAAAGCATTTGGAAAATTTTACATTATTTTACATATAAATATGTGTTTTACTGATTTTTTTCCATGTACACTACTACAAGTGCAACTCTTTAATATGAATTAGTGATGTTTGTCTAGACAGCCCTATTCTGCCAGTCTGTGTAAGCTAAATGGCCCCATTTGAATACTACATTGCGTGTTCCACTGCCTTGAAGATGACCTATTCCTCAGAAACCCGGAATCAAAACTGCGTATGTCTTGAAGATATTTATTAAGTATGTGGGTGGTTCTGCAAATGTCAGTATTTTCTGTTATATCAAGGTCAGTGCATGTGCATGTGTTGCTTATCACGTAGACATTTAGATTCTGTTACCGGCACAAAATATATTTCATCCTCACAATAAAGATCAGCGTTTATGGCATTCTCTAGCTTATTCTAATAAACACCTAATATTATACAGATGTTTGTAGAAAAACTAATTGCTGAAAAGTGTGACAGACTTCATTTTGCTGAGCCGTTCTCTGGTGGAGTTGATCTCTTTGGTTTTGGAGTAGATCCAGTCTTGCAGCTCTTTCTTGCTTGGGAAGAGTCCCAGCAGAGACACCAGCTCGTCATTATGTCTCGACTTGATCTTCCTCACTTGCTCCTCTTTTTCCATCTGGAATCCGAAGCGGAGATAAACTATTTATTTTTTTGTTGCATAAAATTGTCACTTTCCCAACCCGTCTAGCATAAGCACTGATAATAAAACTGCTATATATAAGCATATGCCTAGTATTTTTCAATAAACATTTCAAATAGTGGCATACTAGACTGTTGTCACAGTGTGTTCTGACTGAATTCTGAACATCTGACAATAATAGTAGATAATTTGGGTATTCCTTATACAGTATATAGAATATCTGTATACTGAGTAAAGTATACATATTGATGAATTAGTAGTAGTATTGAGGTATTCCATCCTGAACAAATATATATATATATATATATATATATATATATATATATATATATTTTTAGTGTTTCAATTAAAAAATTATGAACAAAATAGGGCTGAAAAACACTTGCTTTATATTATAAACACTAGTATAAACACATTTTCTGAAGGAATTATTTCATAGCTTGCACAATTTACAGAAAAGCAAAAAATAATGATTTAAAAGAAATCAATGAAATTATATAATCAATTTATAAATTATATAAAAAAAATATTGTATCAAAATAAATCATTTTGATGGCTCAAGCAAATCATATAAAGCAGGTGTGGCCAATGTCAGTCCTGGAGAGCAACAGTCCTGCAGAGTTTCGCTCCAACCCTAATCAAACACACCTGAACCAGCAAATCAAGGCCTAAGTGTTACTAGAAAGCGACAAGCAGGTAAGTTTTGATCAAGGTTGGAGCAAAACTCTGCAGGACCGACGTTGGCCACCACTGATATAAAGACATGTACTGACATCTAGGTGTTACAGTTATATACTGCAAGCAATGTGCTGACTTACTAATACACATCTATTACTATTAATGATTGTGTGGCATATATATTATGGTATCTGGTATGGTGACCCAGTAGTGCACAAAACAACGAAAATTGAATCAAACAAATATAGAGGATATGTTAAAGCTAAGGACTTTATACCAGAGGTAATGGTCTAATGAAACAATTTTTTTTTTAAACCATTAGCCAAGTCATTTATATAGCTTATATAGCAAATTTAAAAAGCCTGGTGCAGTAAAAGCTGTTTAAAATTAGTAATATTGTTAGACAATTAACTCTAGTATGACGCCCAAATTTTAACTTTAAAGCATCGTTTAGAGAAACAGCACTATGAAATGAATACAACGGTAATAATATGTGCGAGTTAAGAGGGTTTTGTTAGTCCATTACCACTAGTATAAAGCTTGCATGTTGATTTTGCGCACCTTTACAGAAAGGCAGCGGCTATTCGCACTAAGTAGCATATTTTCTTAGCAATAGATGCTATTTACACTAATTGACAACAGAAGTATTTTCTTAGCGATCTGCTGTTTACACTAAGTGAAAATAGCAATAGATTCTGTTTATACTATGTAAAAGTAGCAGTATTTTCTTTGCAATACGTGTAAATAGTAGTTAAATACTATTTATTCTTATAAATAAATTGTTATAAATAAGCTTGTTTCCATTGTGTTGTGGAGATTTTGTTGCGCTGTTCACATTTTGTTGTGTTGTGCACTACTGGGCCACCATAATCTGGAGATTATTAGCTGTATCCTGGATGGTTTCTGTTCAGGTCTTGCTGTTCAGATGTGCTATTGTCCAAAGACGTTTATTTTGTTTATGTTTGTTGTATTTGTTTTTGGCATTAAAGTGGGGATTGGGACAAAAGAGTGATGGCGTGTGAGCTCACCTTGGTCTTCTTGAGCATGTCCATCTGTGTGCGTGCGGCGGTGTGTGTGTTGAGCAATTCCATCTCCTGGTCTAGCCTGCGCTGGGCCTGATCCAGTTTAGTTTTCTCCTTCTGTAATTCAATTACCTCTGCCTTTAGACTGTCCACCGTACAGGCCTGCACGGCATTATCAAGCTCACGCTCCTATGAATACACACACACATACACACACAAGTTAAGACACATATCTACAAGCAATACAGATGCCACCACTGATGTTAGTTTTGTTAGATGCAGATTAGTCAGACATTTCTATTTGTTTTTCTCTTTACCAATTTATTTTGAAATTTAGCCATTTTAGTTAAGGAATCAGTTGAGGAAACCAACAGAACATTGATACAAATACATCTGCATGCTCAAAGCAAGTCATGAGTGGTCTAGTGCAGTAGTGCAGGCCTAACCGCTTTCTGAAGTTCAGTGTCTAGCTCCTGTAGTCTGCTTGAGGAGCCCTCCAGTCTTTGGAGGTCAGACTTGATGTTTTTCAGTTCCTGTTGTTTCTTGGCCTGTATGTCTCTTTTCAGCTCAATGGTTCTCTCTAGACCCGTCTTCTTATCTCGGAGATCATCAATGCTTTGCTGCTTCTGTGCCTCTTTCTCCTGCATATCATGCTGAAAACAAATTAAGAAATTCTTACTAAAACATGATAAAATACTAATATTGAACTTATAACTGATGAATAAAAAGTTTCATGACTATCTGATTAAGTCTTTTCCAAGTTAACTTTCTCTTAAATAAACAAACACAATTATATATATATAATATAATATAGTTAAGAGTTATTATAAAGTTTTACTCAAACCATACCATAGTTCGGTTGAGTGCCTCTGAGTCCTGGTCCAGTCTCTCTTTGACTTGTCTGTGGAAGCTCTGGAGCTGTCGCTCGTTAAGAGGGGTCCGGTCATAACCCTCCAACTCCAGGGAAGATGCTAAACTCTTGACATGGGTGTCCCTCTTTTTAATGTTTTGTGTGTGCCTATCTGCCTCCAACTGCAGACGGCCTTCAAACAGACAAAAAATGTATGATAAACAGCTCTGAAAAATAATAAACTTTGTATGTGCTGCTAAAAGGCCATATGAGCAAATTCACGTTGGTTGTTCTTAAATAAAAGATTTGCCATATTCAAGTGCTTGTGTGTTTAAAATGTTTTTTGCCATTTAATCAAAGGAGTAATGAACAGATCAATATTTGTTAGTAACAACCCTAGTGTACTCCTACATGAACCTACCAAAAAAAATCATGGTTTGCCAGGCTGTGTTATAAACTAAAAGGACATAATTTTTCTTCTAGTGACTCTTTTAAATATTACAATCCACTACAATCCACATTTGTGGGTATTTAGGAAACTGATGTCACACAATCACTGATACATAAATGGAAATCTGACCACCTTGCTCAACTAGCAGGTCAGACTTGATGCGGTTCATCCTCTGGCACTCTCGGCCAGCCCGTTCAAGCTCACGCTGGCACTCCGTAAGTCTACGTTCCTTCTCCTTCACAGTCCTCTGGTGGTTCTGATACATGTCCTGCAGCTGATCATCTGAGCCCTGAAACACCTAAAACAGCACAATACAGAATCAGCGTTCCTCAATGAATGAACAAATGGTGTGGAACAAGGCTTTGTCTTAGGCCTCTTGTTTTTCTAGATATACACATACATATATGGGGGGGGGGGGTAAATTAAATCGAGACATGACTCTGACTTAACTTGAATTGGAAGACAAGCATGCAACAGCAAATCCCTTGTTTCAACAACAAATGAAAAATGTCATAAGTATACCAAAAAGCATCCATTACTGAACATCCTGTACATGTTTTCTATGCAAAACACTTCCTCTGCTTTCATACGATCATTATCAGGCATTTATGACTAATACTGATAGTAGCTAAACTTTCACAACTGATTTTTTTGTTTTTTAATAAACTTTGGTTACCTGCTCCATCTTTTCCTCTAGTTCCCGGTTATCATCCTCCATCTGTTTCTTCCTGCTGTCCAGAGCTTTGATGTCATTATCCAACTTCATCACTTTGCTGAGGCTGCTGTCTATGTCATACAGTCGATTCTGAAAATATGGAGAAGGTGTTTTTGTTGAGTATACATAACATAACATAACTGCATAAGTCTATGGGCTAAAATTCAACTGACGTGCAGTCACAGATATGCATTTTGACCATTTCACAACAGCTCTGAACATGGCTCAACTATCTATTGCTTTTAACTCAATTGTTTCATAATGTGAAGCTTCTGTTTTTGCACTGAAGTCATGTTCTGTTTGATTCCAAAGTTTCAAATAAATAATAATTATATTAAATTAATTAATTAAATGAGCTCTCACTGACCTTTCATTTGTAAATAGGGTTGCACATTTCTGGAAACTTATATTTCCAAATGTTTTTAGAACGTTTACAAAAAATCCTGTACAGTTTCCAAAAATTCTGGAATTTTCCACCACTTTGCAACTCTATTTGTAAAGAAGGGGAAAAATCCCATGGCATTTAACTTTCGAGTCAGCCTAAAAATTGGTGTCACAAATTCTTTGTGTCTCACCTCCAGTGGGTCAATCTGACTCTCGATGCGTTGGACGCTCTCTTTAGAGGAAGACAGCTGAGTTTCTTTAGTGGACAGCAGCTCTCTAATCTCTTGGGCTTTATCTTTGTTCTGTTTCAGGTACTTGAGCTCCATCTGGCAGGTTTTGACAGTGCTGGTCTGCTTCATCCTCAGCACCCGCAGGGTCTCCAATACCTTTATGTACCTTCAAGCAAAGGTTTTGGTTATTTTCAGCAATTCAACTGTGATGCTACCTTAACATGCGTAAAAGACAACATAGGACAAACCAGTGTTCAAGAAAAGTAACTGAATAACTACAAATTTAGTTTAATAGGGTTTTAACATATAATTAATTTCAGTTAGGCTGGTCATCAATATATTTACAAAGACATAATTACACAATTTCACAAATTAATCAAAGAATGAATCGTTTCATTCACGTCCACTGTGTTTTTTTTTTTTTTTTTTAAACAAATCAGCTAAGTAAAGATTTAGTATCTCTCCAATAACACATAAATAAACACTAATTTATCGCCACCTACTGGTGTAGGCCTATAGAGTCAAAGCTTTGTTGGCATGATTGTTGAGCATTTACAAAACATACTGTATATTGTGTAGATATTACAAGAAGAACCAATTTTCCTAGATATTTCGAGATAAAATGGCTTGTTGAACACATACTTCATAACTTAAAAAAAATATATAAATAAATTAAAATCCTGCCCAGTAAAAAACTAAGCTACAAAAATGACTAGACATAAAAAAAAGGAAGCAGAGGATGTAAAACGAAAAACTAAAATATGATGCAAATTGTGGACCTAAGGAAAAAAATGTTAAATTACTGAAAAATTAAGCTTCAGTGAGAAATCTGTTGTCCAGATAAAGTACCTTGTGGCTGAGAAAATATCATCAAACTTCTGCTTGAGGGCCTTTCCTTCACTGAGAGGCCAGTTGGACTCCTCTTGGTGGCAAAAGATGACATGGTTGATAACAGCCTTGGAGACGCCCAGTGCTGAGATCATCTCACGGTCCATTTCAGCACATTTAGAGCTCAGGCTCACTTTCTCTCCATGCCTGACAGCAAGAGAGGGCAAGACATATTAATGTCAAATGATCAAATGTGGTCCTTCAAACAGGGACCATAATGTACATATTACACAAGCCAAATGGGGGTAAAAATTGGTAGCCAAAAAAAAGAAAAAGAAAAAAAAAAGATTTTTTGATTAAATTACACATTAAATTGATCAAAAGTTATAGTAAAACATTTGTAATGTTACAAAATATTTATATTCCAAATAATTGTTTCTTTCCCTTTTTTCTTTATTAAAGAATCCTGAAAAAAAATGTATCATGGTTTCCACTAAAATATTAAGCAGCGTAACTGTTTTCATCATTGATACAAATAACAAATGTTTCTTGTGGCATTCACGTGACACCGAAGACTGAAGTAATTGCTGCCGCAAATTCAGATTTGCCATCACAGGAATAAATTATATTTTAAAAAACACTAAAATTTTAAACCGTTGTAATAATATCTCACAGTAGACTGTATTTTTTTATCAAATAAATTAAGACTTTGAGCATGAGCAATAAATGAAGAAGATTTGATCAATAAATGAAGAAGTGAGCATAAGAGACCATTTAAAAATATTTAAAAAATCTTACGAACCCCAAAAAGTAGTGTATGACACATGTTCAACCTACTTGACTCTTGTAATGACACCCTCAAGAGTTTTGAACTCCGTTTTCTTGCCCTTCTGTGTGCTTTGCATAGACCTCTGGACTGCCACAGGATCGCCATTCACGTCTCTAAACTGGAGTCTGATCTGTGCTCGTACATCTGTCTCATGAGCATCCTACAGCAGACCAACATTAGCATTAACACTCTATAAAAACAGAGTGTCACCCTGCCCAGCTCTGCCAGTCCAATGTTCGCAAAAGTTGAATAAAGGCCCGTTCACACAAAGGACAATAACTAAGTTATACAAAACTGCTCTAGTAAAAGAATATCAGAGTACACACCACAACTATAGCGATAATGGCATAGAGGAATGGTATCGTTATAATCACTTTCAGAATCAGATATAGTCTATATACATAATCAGAATCAATCCTGATTTTAAAGAGCTTGAGCATTTAGAGTGGCTGTTTATAATAAGCAGTAGTGCTGGGTGGTATACCGGTTCATACCGAATACCGGTGTTTATTTTTGTTATGATATGAATTTTTAAAATACCACAATGTATGTCGCTTAAACAACGTTGGGAACGCGACACTGTTTGAAAGGGGTCCCTTTTCACTGTTGCACTGTGGTGAGGGAACAGCTGTATGTGTTACTAAGCGTGAAAGTTCAGAAACTGAAGCTGTAGAACTAATAGAACGTGATGACACAGAAGAACTCATCCACAATATCCACACTGACCGCCACAAATATCCAGCGCCCGCTGCCATCAGCTCCCGCGTCTCACACACACACACGAGCGCGACTTTAGCACTAGATTTAGCAACTTTCAGACCCTTTTAGCGGCTTTCTTCCATTGAATATTCATACTGACAAACCTAGCGACTTTTTTGGATAAACCTTAGCTATGGTTCAGTTGGAAGATTTCTCCAGTGCTGTCCCGCGAACGCGAGGTCTGACTTCCCCGCAGAAGTGTCGCCTCTCTCGGCGTCTGTTCTGTGCAGTGAGCGGGTACATGAGTACAAAACAGCGTTTCCTAGCACCTGTCGCTTACTGATTGTTTGGAATTATAAATATGAGCGTAGTTCGTCTGTTAATATTACATGCACTTTTTAGTTTGCTGTTTTTTTTTGTTAGTTACTCATACGCAGGCAGTGCGCTGCATGAGACAAAAAAGTAATCTAGCCAAAACAACCGCATAGCCGCTCTTTAGTGTAGATGCATGTTGATTTTATCAGACGATGCTGTGATTATAAATGAGAGTGACTCCTGGTTAACATGTATTAAAAGGGGTCGTGTTTAGTCACTATTTATTGTGGTATTTTTTGACTATTCACTCATCATGACAGTAAAATAGAGCATTCTAAGTCAATATACTGCAGTATTTCCTCTCTCAATCAGTAGAAAATATGGGTAACACCCGGTCATGCATGAAAAAAAATACATTCTTGTACCGTGAAACCGGTATAATTTTGAGCCCAGCACTAATAAGCAGATCTTTATTGTGCATGGGCATGGATGCTAATATAGTTATAGTGGGAACGGGTCTTAAGATATGCAAATTTGCAGTTTGTTATTGCATTACTCCCGTCAAGCACCTACTTTGGGATCATGGACAAATGTGTTTCCTTTGCTTCCTGGTGGAAAGTCTCCTGAAGTGATGTACTTGAGACACTCAATGATGGTCTGCAAATAAATCGTTCATATATTGTACATGTTATTTATATATGTTTAGAGCTTAATTACATTATTATTGTTAGGAATAATTTTAATATAAACACAATATTTAATATATATATATATATATATATATATATTCAATGATCAGTTTTTCGTATTGCTTATGTGAAATTTTTTTTTTTTTTTTTTTTTTTTTTTTTTATCAGTATCATAATGACTGACAGCAATATACAAACCGTTTTTCCAGCTCCATTAGGCCCCACAAGGACCGTCAGAGGGCTGAAGAAGGAGATCACTTGTTTGTCTTTATCCTCGACTCCAAAACTTCTTACTCCCAGGATACTCATCTTTTCAATCTTAGACATTTTGGACCAGTGCTTCGACGTGTAGCCTTATATATTCAATGATCAGTTTTTCGTATTGCTTATGTGAATTTTTTTTTTGTTTACATTTTATCAGTATCATAATGACTGACAGCAATATACAAACCGTTTTTCCAGCTCCATTAGGCCCCACAAGGACCGTCAGAGGGCTGAAGAAGGAGATCACTTGTTTGTCTTTATCCTCGACTCCAAAACTTCTTACTCCCAGGATACTCATCTTTTCAATCTTAGACATTTTGGACCAGTGCTTCGACGTGTAGCCTAGAAATGATATACAATTAAGTGCAGTGAAAATCAGTGCACATAACTAAAACAACTTTACATTTGAAATGACAGGAACTAGAAGATGATATTGTCTATGCTAACGAAATCCAGTGAAGTTAATTAACGTTAGATAGTACAAAATAACTACTTAGAAAAGTGGCATATACCGTTTCATAATACATTCCTGTAATAATGCAGTCATTCTAGAATGCTGCAGTGCTAGCAAAAGTGTAAAAACATTAATATTTATATAGAATAGCATAGCGTTTTATTAGAATAACAGTTACCTCACACAGGATAAATAAAGCTGTAAACAGAAGTTCCGGATTGTATTGACTGCACGCACTCAATCGTGTGTTTCCCGCGTCGACGCGGTGACGTACTTCCGCATTCAACTCACCCTCGCATAAAACTACAAATCCCAACACGCACAGCGGTCATTTCCATTTAATAACGAATAAATTAAATACAAGTAATTATATTTATAATTACATAATATTGCAAAAGAAACGATATTCACTTATTTCCTCCGAAGCCCCAGCTGTGACCACACAAGTGCGATTTAATTTAATTAACGTGTCTTGATTTTACTGAAGTACTACAGCTGAATAATCAAATCGGGTATTTTGTAGTATTACTCATATTATTGGCCATATTGAAACAGGTTTCACTCTTCAAGGATTTCAAAGGCACAATCGCTCAGATCTGCACAACCTTCCTTCACATGCTGATTCTTGTCTGTAAGTACTTTAAAGCTGGATCTACGTGATGTAATTCAATCCTGACAATGTGGAGCCGGAGAAAAGTTTGCCGCGTGTTCTTTGTTGGTCACGTTTTAAATCACGGTGACTTGTCAAAACGACAAAAAATATTTTTTTATCCAAATATATCGTTTCAAAATCACCGTGATATCCTGTTGTTTACATTCACATTTATCTGAAGTGCAGATATCTTCCATTGGAAGTTTATTGGCGTTGTTATACCTCATCCGTCCACTTGGTGGTGGTGTTTCGCTGCTGTTTGATAACTGTAAGGATGTTCAGTTTAGTTCTAGGTAGGTTGCAGTTTTCTATGTAGGTTTATAGAAAACGGAAGATTATCAAATCGCACTTAATGTGAAAACGAAGAGACACTATATATTTGATGGCATTTATTTAGGGCCAAGCTTAATTTTCAGCAGTCATTTTAAATTGAACATAAATTCTAGTAATACATAATATTACTGTATTGCTTAATCAAATAAATGCAGCCTTGGTGAGCATAAGAGACTCATTTTAGCATTTCAAACACACACACACACACACACACACACACACACACGTCTGGTCAGCTATCCCTGTGGGGACTCTCCATAGGCGTAATGGTTTTTATACTGTACAGACCGTATTTTCTATTGCCCTACACCAACCCTACCCCTAAACCTACCCCTCACAGGAGACTTTCTGCATTTTTAGATTTTCAAAAAACTTCATTCTGTGTGATTTATTAGCTTGTTACCTGTGGGGACCTCAATTTAGGTCCCCACCGTGACACGAGTCCCCATGAGTCTGTGTGTATTCAGGTCTAAGTCCCCACCAGAATATAAAAAGAGGTACACATACATATACATGCATGCATTATATATTATATATATATATGCTGTTTTTCTTTGTAGCATTGCAGCAGATGGGTAATGGGGATGACGCTATACGTGAGGCACTTTATCACCTTCGAGATCTCATGGATTATGCACATCTCTTCACATTTGTAAGTACTCTGCTTTATGAACATATTCATGACATCTTATTTCTGCATTTACACTATAAATAATAATAATGTTCTGCATCTTTTAAAGAACATGAATGTGATATACATACCGAATGTGCATATTGAAAGCGGGGAGGTGAGTTTTGGGTACCTTAACAGGCCTATAGAAAAACAAATAAAATGAAATTTGTATGTCGAGATGCCATATATTTGAGCAAGACTGGGCCTGTTTTCTTTCAGATGTGCAGCTGTAAAGAGTTCATTGCTCAAGAGCTTCTGAAGACATTAGCTTCAGCAGAAATCACCGATCAAGACGCTGCTGTTGAACCACGCACTGCCCTTAGACTCTTACAGCACAATATCAGATTTCTCCTTCAGAATTCGGTAAGTGATTTCTCTCATATGTGTTTTGGCCCGTATGATATATTCAGGTATGTGGATTTCTATGAATTTACACTGGATTTTTTTCTTTCTTCTCTTTGTGTTATTTTGCAAGATCGGAGAACACTGTCTAAAAGACAAAGTCATGGTTCGCAAGATTAATTGGAGGATTGACCAAGAGTTGATGTTCATTCGTCGATGTTTCACATTTTTCCAGGATTGGATGTCCAAATGCATAACCAGCAGTGACTTTTGATTCATTCACTTTGGCTTCTATCAAGTTGATTGTATTAAGTAACCATTTAAATATCTATTACTTTTATAAATGGCTTGACAGTATGACCTAAAAGTTTAAATCTAATATTGATAAATGCTTTCAACCACGTTACTACATGATTTGTTTCGTAATATTGCAATAAATAATAATGTGTGACCATGACTTGGGAAGCTTTTTTTTTTTTGGCATGCTTTCGATGCACTTTATTTATTTAAATAACTTACTGGTAGTAAAGTTGGCACTGGAGGACACTGTCTTTTAAACTTCCATAGGCTGCCTCTTCATTTTAACACACTGTGGGAGAACAAATGAGGTTGGACATGATTCGATTATAGTAGTTACTTATTATATCTTAAAAACAACACAAATGAACATTTATTAGTTTCTGTTTCCAGTCCGGCTCAGATTGCTCGATAAGCTTGTGTGTGATAATGTCAGAAATTATATATATAATAAAGAAATTGTGCACTGAAAGGAAAATGAAAATAAATTCTTATAGATCCAGAGGAAGTACATCATGAAAGCAGTGTAACATCAGTGTGTCAGTATGGTGTCTCAGAATTCTTTTGTTTGGTAATCATTAAAAACAAGAGGGTACCATTGCATATGGTACAAGTAAATGCAATGTATAAAATATATAAAGGCACACAGTACCTGGAGCCCTGCAGCCAGCACATACACAGTTCCTGAAACAAAAGCGCAGGCAGGTGAAGTGTTGTACGTGGGCAGGAAGTTATTTTGAGGTGGGTTGGGAAGCAAATCAGCTGGATCCATGTGGAATCGGATGGTTTCTAGCAGACACTACACAGCTCTGTTACACAAAAGAGAGACAGTGAGAGAGGAGGCAGCTCGGCACTGATTTAACAAGCTTCAGTTAAGACAGATGCTATCTTTCCCTGCCCTGATTCTACATGTGGAGATATTGGCAAAAACACTGAGGAAAAGAAGAAATCCAGTTGATTGTGTCATCTTACGGTCATCTGACAGTCAGGTTCAATATCTACTGAAAAACAAGCATTGTAGTCATTAGTAAGAAGAAAAAATACAACATTTGTGCTCACCAAGTCTGTATTTATTTGATCAAAAATACAGCAAAAAGCAATATTGTGAAATATTATTCCAAGTGTTTTGTATTGTAAGAAGCTGAATTTGAAGCTGAATCACATGATCTTTCAGAAATCATTCTAATATGCTGATCTGGCGCTCAACAACTTTTTTTTATGATTAGCAATATTGAAAACAGAGATGCTGAATTGTTTTTTATCATTACAAATATCTTTTTTTATGATATCCTTGCTGTCACTTTTGATCAATGTAATGCATTCTTGCAGAATATTAGTATTAATCTTTTTTTTATATCCCATTCACTATTTTTTTCTCCCTCTCAATACAGTACTGTGCTAAATGGAAAAAAACATTTGTTTTTGATCTCACAACCTTGACAGTACACTCTTAAAAATAAAGGTGCTTCACGATGCCATAGAAGAACCTTTTCGTCTAAATGGTTCCATAAAGAACCTTTAACATCTGAAGAACCTTTCTGTTTGACAAAAGGTTCTTTGTGGCTAAAGTAGGTTCTTCAGATTATAAAAAGAAAAGAAAGAGATGGTTCTTTAAAGAACCTTTGACTGAACGGTTCTTTGTGGAGCCAAAAATGGTTCTTCTATGGCATCGCTTGAAGAACCTTTTGAAGCACCTTTATTTTTAAGAGTGTAGATTCAGTAGATTCTCAATTATCTGATGATAATTCAGCTCTCATCGTTTGTTGCTAGTATCAATCAAGTTATGTTCAGAATGGTATACTGTCATACCATCATACAGTTTCTGAAGTGTGCTGTATGTCCTGTATATTATGCACAGTGTATGAATAATGCATGTACAGTGCATTGACAGAGAGATCATATGGAGAGGAGACAGTCCTCATATATGAATCAAAGGATATTTTAATAGTAAATATGACATCTGTAGTCCCGCCTTACAGTTAAAAGCCAATAACGTTTTGAAAGAGGCATCACAATGCTTAATATGTCAACAGAATAGAATGTCCCACCTTCAGTTATAGAACAGTGAATAAACCAATCGTCTCCTTTTTCTAGAATGCACATGTGCATTAGCTATACAGGCCTGAAAATAGAATTTATTTGCATGATTTCAGTGTAATTAGAGTGTAAACTTTACCAATAGTAGCTTTTGGTCTTTCCTCTTTCAAGCTGTACTTCCAAGGCTGGAAATAGTTGCCTGGGGCTGTTATAAATATGGCCACCAAGCAGACTGACTTGCCATAAAGGGGCTTTGACAGTGCAGTAGTATTGCATTCCAGTAGTCCGTTTTGCATAAAGCAGAATATCTTGTGGATATCACACCGGTGGCCGAGAGCGTTCCGCATGAGGTGCTACATACTAGCTAGGGATCAAAGAGCAGAACACCAGTGAGTTCAGAAGATGAGAGGAGATGTCTGTGAACTGGGTGAAACTTCTGCCAGCACTGCAAGTCCACCTGAATAACTTTTTTTTTTCAGATATATTGGTACTTAAAAGAGAAAAATCCTTCAAGGTGTTGACTGAATGACTCTGGCTTATAAATTTTTTTTTAAAGTTGGGGATTTTACAAGCAATGGAGTCTTGATTTGTAGGCATTTTTATCCCTAATGGTAATGGTTGGATTTTGCTATTCAGCAGATCAAACATAATGTATGAAGCCTTGTGAATTATAGCTCACGGTAGTGCAAATGTCTTTAAAGGGGTCATATGATGTTGCTAAAAAGAACATTATTTTGTGTATTTGGTGTAATGAAATGCATTTATGCGGTTTAAGGTTAAAAAAACACATTATTTTCCACATACTGTACATTATTGTTTCTCCTCTATGCCCGCCTTTCTGAAACGCGTCGATTTATACAAAGCTCATCGGTCTGAAAAGCAAGGTGTGCTCTGATTGGCCAGCTATCCAGTGCGTTGTGATTGGCCGGATACCTCAAGCGTGTGACGGAAATGTTACGCCCCTTGCCATATTGTGATGCCTTGTCCCGGCCGGAGCGACGAGACAAAAACATTAAAACCCATTATAAACGAGGCATTTGTTGCATCCAGTGGGGACATAATTATGGATTATAATGATTTAGGCCCAATCCCAATTCTATTTTATACCCCTTCCCCCGAAACAAAGTAGTTTCGCTTTCACAACGAAACACTTCACGACATGGCGGCAGCAACAATACTACAGTGAGAATAAAAGTTACGCAAAAACACTTATTTTGAAGGAGGGTCCAGGACTCTTTGACTTTGGGCCAGTTAGCAACCACCTAACAACGGCCTAGCAACCATACCCAACCCAGGCTCACAGGCTCATCCTGTGGCAACATTTCTTCTTTGTTGCTTCTTACACATTTTGCTACACTTTAAAAGTCGAACGTCTAGTGAGTGTTGATAAAAGCATATTTAGTTTGATCCAAAATGGATAAACATGAATCTGCCAACGTTTTATGT
This sequence comes from Sinocyclocheilus grahami, assembly GCF_001515645.1. Taxonomy (NCBI): domain Eukaryota; kingdom Metazoa; phylum Chordata; class Actinopteri; order Cypriniformes; family Cyprinidae; genus Sinocyclocheilus; species Sinocyclocheilus grahami. Next base: position 3,196,788 of record NW_015505270.1, on the reverse strand, counting down.
TGATTGCACATATAATGGCAGTTCGGAAATGAAATGTTCAGCAAGTGCCATTAAAAGGTTAAGTTTGTATCAGCTGATTTAACTGTCATTCTGACGGCACCCATTCACTGCAGAGGATCCGTTGGTGAGGAGGTGATGTAATGCTAAATTTCTCCAAATCTCATCTGACGAAGAAACAATTTTCAGCTGATTTTCATTTATGGGTGAATTATTCCTTTAAAATAACATTTATATATATATATGTACAGTATATATATACGTTTATTGTTTGAGAATTTGAGATTACTGCAAAGAGAATGTGCAGTATTATACTGGGTGGTATATAGTAAATAACTGTACAAATTACAATAATGTCTAACAGTGTATGTAGACATATTTTTCCAGTAAGCCTATGGTAAATGCACTTATGGGTAGTAAATTAAGATGTAAGCATAAAAAAAACACAATGTTAACAATAAAGTTAGTCAAGGTAAACTTTGCAGTTGTCTTGACAAAGCCTTGTCTGAAAGCATGAGTTTGAAGATGTTACAACATTGAAACGATGATGATTGCACATTTTGAATGTTTAATTGTGACATTTGTAGCGTATTTCCTTTGGGACGATTCGAGACTGTTGTTTGTGATAAATAACAGCATGCTATAAATATTAGGTTGAAAGAGAAGAGAATTCCTTAATATCTCCAAAATAATTGTAATTATTAGCTCAGAGTGTATCTACTGTGAAACTCCCTGTTTAAAAAAACACTGAAGGGCCTTTTCTTTGAATCAATATTTCACTTTCATAGCTTGAATTAAAGACTACTTTAAAGAGGCAGGCCACATGTTCACGCTGACCCAATCTTGAAACTTTTTGATGTAAGCAGCTAGCAAGGTGACTGTTTCATTTGTTATCAGAATGATTGCTATCTATTCTTTCTTCATTCAGGTTAGAGATATATAGCAAAGCAAACTGAACCAAATTCTGCAACCAGAGAGACAGCCAAAAATCATTCAGGATGAATTGTAATCTGAAAGAAGGAAAGGACAAATGAAAGATGTCAGTAGTGAAAGTAGAAGTCTCATTACAGATTTATTGGCTATATGACCCCATATTCATTGCACTCTCTCCACTTGAATTCCTGCCAAATGCTCTTTGCCGTCACATGATATTTGTTGTCACATGATTCGGGGCTATTTTTAACCATGTTCAAATGCATACAGAACATAGAGCAACCAGAACAACCTCCAGCCTAAGGGACAAAACTACATGTTGCATTTGCTATAGACAATCTATTGCTTCCTTGTCATATAGTAACACAAACGTTTTAAAAAAGCAATTGATTTACTCTATTATCATAATGATTTGTGTAAATCATCAAAATGCTTGCTTTAAATTTTTGTCATTCCCAATTTTTTGGTTTCCTTGAAATCTTCTCAAGCAAAAACTTGCCAATTATCATCTGGAAATGCTTGGCGAAGCGATAAATTTAAACGTAATGCTCAATCTCAGAACAAGATTGATTCGGTTGGTGGCATAGACGTATTAGCTGGCCAAGTGAAGAAAAAAAAAATCCAGTTTTTTTCTTCTTTTAAATAAAATATGCCTGGATCACGTTGGACCAAAGCTGTTAAAAGTGTGAATTGGATTGGTGGAAATGTCAGTCAAAACATCAAAGTTGAAACGGCCGATGATTAAACGGCAAGGTCACTTGTCCTCCACACAGCCTTAAGTCAAATGCAGACCGGTTGCTGTTTGAAATGCGGGCCCTTTCGTCTATCCAATTTAGCAAACATTGAAATGGTAGAGAGGAGTTTGATTAATTTGCTCTCCCACCCTGTGCGCCTTTGGCCTGCTAATGGACCTGTCTGCATCGCTTTGCTATTCTAATGACATATCATACTCGGAAAAAGTAGCTGCCTTTGAAAAGTCTTCTTGTTGTGGGTTGCCAGAAAAGTTGTAGCTTGTCACTCTCTTTCTTTCGTTGCTGATAATCACTACTGACAACTACATGCCAGTGTGTAGAACATCACCAGGCAGCAGTTTAATTACGACACCCAGGTCATAATGGAGTCCAATTATTACCATCCTGAGGACAAATTAAATGAACTAAGTGTCATTAGGGACACTCATTATTTTGGCAAATGTCTGCTTTTGCCTCCTCATGGTTGCCAGACTGATTAGAGAGCATGTGCTGTGAGGCGAGACAGGGAATGTAATTTGAAGTTGCTCTTCAATGCAAATAGCATGTCTAATCTTCTTTCCATTAGAACATACTCATTTGAGTGTCATGCATGTGTCAGCCACATGGTAAACTGGACTATGACCGTGAATATGAATTTCACCTCTGTCTATCATTTTGACTTGAGGTCGCTTAAGCCAATGGAAAAGAAAAAAAAAAGACAATTATAACAGGATTTGTACAAGACCGTGTGAGTGGTGCTTGTCTGTGTAGTGGTTCAATTTATAAATTTGATATTTATATATAGTCTGTGTGTGTGTGTATATGTATATGTATATGTATAACCCTGAATGTTTTTGCCTAACATGGAACTGGCCAAAATGTGTTGAAGTAACTTAGCAGTTAAAATAAATGTTATACAGGATTTACGATAGGGGATGTTGACTGCTACTTTTGAACAAATTGGTTGAGTGAATGATTCATTGGCTCATTAAGACAGTAATATGTCACCACCTATTGACGATTTTAATTTCATATTTAAAAGTAGGCTCTCATTTCATTTCCCCAGCATTTAGTATTTTTAGCTTTATATTAAATGTCATATTTAAAACATCAATGTCATAAAATGTGTCTATGCAATTGTAATTGCAGTATACGTATATTCATACCACCTCTGAGCTGCATTAAACAGTCTGTGAGCTGTGAAAGCTGCATTGCAATGCTATGTGAAATTGAAGAAATGATAGTACTATTATTTAAAAAAAAAAAAATATATATATATATATGATTTCAAGAGAGACTGATACATGTGAGTGTATCTATCTATCTATCTATCTATCTATCTATCTATCTATCTATCTATCTATCTATCTATCTATCTATCTATCTATCTATCTATCTATCTGTCTGAATGTATTTATGTACAGTATATGTATGTCTCTGTGTGTATATTCATGTCCAGATTTTGCCTTGTAGACATTAAAAAGTGCAACAACATCCTATAGACTTGGGCTATATATAGAGATGTAATTGAGTTATGCTATAGCCATAAAAATGTAAAATAACGAAACATCATTTGCCAGGTGTTGAGACTAAATAACCCACTATTCATTATTCATCGCTATTGCTCATCTATTACCTGATTTGACCAACAGCCAAGAAAGGCAAAATGTAGAACGACTTTTTGTGACTTCATTCTGTGTGTAAATAGGCAATCAACACACCTGTCCTATCCATTTACCGGTGTATGAGGGACCCTGAACAGACAGGATGTAGACAGTTCCTGACATTAAGTTCTTGAAATCCATCCAAGACCCAGGATCGAAATCATGTCAAAAATATGATCAATAGAAGTGCTTAACAAGACCTTCTCAAGGTTAAATAAAGCATCACTTTCCAGGTGACACTGAGTAGCCCTCGTGAGGAACCTATCTCTTTTTTAAAATGTACATTATAGTTTGTGTGTCTCAGCTATATTTGACTTGAGCATCATATTCGGACAGCAAAGCTATAGAAACGGAGTGACTTCTAGTTTAATTTAGTGTGTGTGAATAGGAATATTGTCACACACATCACTCTCATCTATTTCCTGGTGGCAACCTGAGCAAGTGAGAATCAGATGCTGTGTGATAATCATCATAGATGAAAGATTTCAGGTATTGACAATGACGATGTAAAATGAAATATGTAATATAATCTGCACAAAAAATATTTTTAAAAACAAAATGTATTGATTAATAGTTTATATGTTGTGTCTGTATACATGTTTGTGATTTTCTATTTCATATCATGAAAATATCTGATGCTTCAATTCTTGATCTGTTTATAATACTTTCCTTTTGCAAGGATGCATTCAATTAACAGTAAACCCGTAATGTTACAAAATATTTCTATGCCAAATCAATTGTTCTATGCAACTTTCTATTAATAGTTATAATATTAAAAATGAGATATTTTCAGTCTAAATATCTAAACATTGAGATTCATTTGAGATGCAAATACATAACCCTCTTTTTGATTAATAATATTAACTACATGATGCTAAACTAGTGCTGACCTTTTTTCTCAATTAAGTAGCCAACCTTAATTATAAATATAATTATTAATAATTACAGTTGTCAAATTGATGCTGTTCTTTTCAACTTTCTATTCATCAAAGAATTTGCTCAATAACAGCTGTATATGTAATAATATTTTCACAATACTAATATTATACAACAAATTATATGTTGTGTGAGTACAGTATAATATATCAATGAATGTATTGGCAAAATTTAACAACTCACTTTGCAGTGAGATGGCGATCTAATTTGTAGCAGATTTAATTTCATCTTTCATTTGTTGCAGATTTAAATGGAAATGTTATGTTTGAGAGTTCAAAGTATTACAGAAAAAACTGTTTAAATATGTTCCTGAACATATTGGCAAGTTTATTTTGTCATTTTTCATAAATAAACAGCACTTATACTGCATAAGTCAGCCTTTTTAATACAGAAAAATAACACTTTATTGTTTTTTTCTAAGGAAAGTGCTAGGCGATATGAAAATTATCTGTAAAAATGCTGGCAGGAGAACACAGTGCCTTCCCAAGGTTAAAGCAAACATCCGTTGGCAGGCACTGAGGGGAGAATGAATAGCCCTCTCCAGGGAATCTATCTTCTTTAAACTGATACGCTCAAGAGAAAGGCGCATCAGGTGCCTCATGGGTTTTTTTTATTTTCTTGCCTTTTCGATTAGAGCTCCCTATCTATCTATCTATCTATCTATCTATCTATCTATCCATCTATCTATCTATCTATCTATCTATCTATCTGTCTGAATGTATTTATGTACAGTATATGTATGTCTCTGTGTGTATATTCATGTCCAGATTTTGCCTTGTAGACATTAAAAAGTGCAACAACATCCTATAGACTTGGGCTATATATAGAGATGTAATTGAGTTATGCTATAGCCATAAAAATGTAAAATAACGAAACATCATTTGCCAGGTGTTGAGACTAAATAACCCACTATTCATTATTCATCGCTATTGCTCATCTATTACCTGATTTGACCAACAGCCAAGAAAGGCAAAATGTAGAACGACTTTTTGTGACTTCATTCTGTGTGTAAATAGGCAATCAACACACCTGTCCTATCCATTTACCGGTGTATGAGGGACCCTGAACAGACAGGATGTAGACAGTTCCTGACATTAAGTTCTTGAAATCCATCCAAGACCCAGGATCGAAATCATGTCAAAAATATGATCAATAGAAGTGCTTAACAAGACCTTCTCAAGGTTAAATAAAGCATCACTTTCCAGGTGACACTGAGTAGCCCTCGTGAGGAACCTATCTCTTTTTTAAAATGTACATTATAGTTTGTGTGTCTCAGCTATATTTGACTTGAGCATCATATTCGGACAGCAAAGCTTATTTTCTTGCCTTTTCGATTAGAGCTCCATTGTGAGCCTCAGGGAAAATCTTCAAAAGGCCATAAACAAAGATTTTCAGCTTTTATCCAAACCAAGTGATTTTCTTGCCTTTTCGATTAGAGCTCCATTGTGAGCCTCAGGGAAAATCTTAAAAAGGCCATAAACAAAGATTTTCAGCTTTTATCCAAACCAAGTGCCCCATAAAGACACACTCACCAGTCATAACTATTAACGGACTTGAAACTCGCCATAGTAGTGTAGAGTTAGTGATGCACACCGAATGGCCGTTGTGATACAGCAGCTCTCTAGTGGAGGATTAGAATTCAGTGTTGAATCTCTGCGCTCGTCTAATACCCGCCGAAGACCCCGAGTCAGATACGCACCGAGATGCCAAAGAGGATTTGTGGTCCTTGATGTTCCACGTCATAAGCTTGATATTGCTCTTAGCAGTGGGTGGTAACATGAAATTTGACTCTTCATGTTTCAAAAATCCCCTGCACGACTTCTAGCCATCTTGGAAGAGATCTTGATGAGAGGAAACATCTGGGTGACACATATTAACCTATTTAAATGAGATCTTTGCTCTTCTTGGCGGCTGCAAGTTTCATAAGACAAGCCAAATGATTAGTGATCCGCCCGACAAGAAAAGCTTAAGTGTTTAGACTCTGTCAGTACAGCGGGTGCAAATAAAGAGGTTGAAGTAAAATGGTACAAAACTGTGCCCCAGTGTGCCAATTATACTGCTTTTAAACTTAATGAGAGCAATTGACTATTAAGCTGCAGCACTGCAAACGTAAAGCTCTGGAAATCTCAATTCATCCCACACTGCGTAAAAAAAAAATCTCATCAGTATTTCTGTCTTTTTTCCAGTAAAAATATCTAAACATTGTTGAGATACATTTTAGATGCAAAAACAAGTTAACCCTGTTTTCGAATGAATAAGATTAACATGATGCTACATTAGTGCTAACCTGGATTCTCAGTTAAATAGCCTACCTTAAATGATAAATATAATTATTCACATTTGTCAGTTCTGTTTAAATTAATGCTGTTCTTTTGAACTTTCTATTCAGCAAAGAACATAACATTTACAGATCACTCCTATATTCATTTTGTGCAAAAACACACAATATAACAATCGATTTCAGCATTTACTCTCGTTATACAGTCCGTGTCAAAAGCCTCTTTTTGTGCAAGATTGTTAATTGAGTCCAACTTACTCATTAAGTTTCTCAAAGTGTTGTTAAAACTCAAGAATATATTTTGATTGAAATTTAACAAAAACATTAAATGTAACTTAAAATGTAACTTGCTAGTCAAAATGTAAAAAATTCTGTATTTATTTGTTTGTGTGTGTGAAAAAATTTGATAATAGACAAACTTAATAAATAAATATACTTAAATTAATAGAATAAACTTAATAATAGATGTACATTTTGACAAAAAAATAAAAATAACTGTTGGGTGTTCAGGCATTTATTTTGGTATTTTTTTATAGTAGTATAGTAATTTTCTGCTCTCATATTTACAAAGCCACTGACTTATTTTTTTTAGAGTAAAGACAGTAATGGTTTTTACTGCATTTTTGATCAAAAAAATAAGAAACATAAGAAACTTCTTTAAAAAACAAACAAATCTTTTGAAATGATATTTTGTGTGTGTGTGTGTGTGTGTCAGTACTTTTATGGTGGCTTGACCTTTTAAGAGTGTGACACCCTCAGTTTCCATTCACTTTCTGAACAGTAGCCATGCTATTCTTCAGAAATGTTGCTTTTATGTTCCACAGAAAAAAGAAAATCATACCTGTTTGGAACGACATGAGGTTGAAGGAGAACATGTCGTTTTATTATATTTTCACATTGGTGAGTTTAGTGTGGCATTTTAGTCACTAAACTCCTTCTTCATCTGTTCTGCTCTATACTTCATGTCAGCCCATGACATATGTCAAATATATATATATTTTTTGATATAAAATAAAACAGTAGATTACTTCATCTAATGGACTATAGATCTTCCATCCCAGAACATGATCTAAAACAAAGAGAATAGAAAAAAACGAGGAACAAGAAAATGCCTAGACATTATAGAAGAACCTTTAACATCCAAATAATTCCATTGCCTAAAAGGTAATTTATAGTAGAAATGGTTCTTTAGATTATTAAAATGTCCTTCACATAAAAAAAACCCTTCTTCATTGAAAGCTTTTTTGGGGAACCCAAAATGGTTCTTCTGGCATTGCTGCGAAACCCCTTCTTTTGGAACCTTTATGTCGAGTGTATTACTCATTGAGCTACTGAGTGAAATACTCACAGCCTTAATGCTAAAACGTTTGGTGTGGTTCCTTAATGGACCAAAAAGCAAGTCAAAAATCTTTGGTCTCTAGATATGCTGTATTTTTAATTATTAACATTAATAAACATTGTTACATTCTGCTATACCATTAATCGAAATATAGTTTTTTTGGGGGGGGGGGGGGGGGGCGGGCGG
>NW_015505270.1:3167321-3188692 GCF_001515645.1 Sinocyclocheilus grahami | reverse complement strand
ATAACGAATAAGAAGATATTTTTTTTTTTGGGGGGGGGGGGGGGGGATTGTCAGTGCATGGGTACAATCAATTAAACTATATCACTCTCTGTTTTACACGGTAAAGTCTAGGAAAAAATCCCATCTGTATAGCCATCTCATTCTAGTGTGAAGATTGCTCATCAAAAATAATTGTGCCTCTGAAATACTCGAGGAATCGACTGAACGCATCAATAGCTTTGTGTTTGTCTGTCCTCTCCCTGGACCTCTTTGTTAGTTCACTGAGTTTCTTGGAAAACACTCAGCTGTAAACAGCATGTGAAGATATCAAGCAGAAAGGCAGATCTTTTTTCCAAGCTTATAGTGTCTTATCAGCTGAATTTCATATCATTTGCTCTCAGATGTAGCTTATGTTAGTCTTAGCAGCTGCAGCCAAAGTTTTTCAGGAGATTACGGACTAATACTCGAAAACACTTACGATAAAGTTAAAGTTTCAACCTCGCTGTCCTTGCCAAGGCAAAACTAATCAAAGAACTTTACCTTTGGAAGGTATATTACAACTCTCCGATAACACTGACAAAGACATAAAAGGCTAATTTGTACTATGGCCTGAAACTGTCACTTGATTCTTGCTGACTTTTGTGCTTGGGCTAAATGAACTTGAAAATCCTTCTAATTGAATGGCTATCAAATCCTTCTTTGAAACCGATGGAAAGCTTGACCCCCATGTACTAAGAGTCGGGCAAGTCCAGTGAGAAGGCTTGTGGTAAGCTCTAGGATTTGAGTTATTAACCCAGGCAATGTATTTGTGGGCGCTGTCCAAGGTACTGTCATTAACCTAATGTTCTGCTGGATGAAGCACAACATCTGACTTGCCTTAGAATTGAATATTGAAGCTACTCTATATTAAAACCACAAGCAATTTAAATATGTATAATTGTGTGCATAGAATGTTTACTTTTGATTGACAAAATGTAGGCTACCTGAAGTATTATGTTTTTTTTTTTTTTTGGCCATGTACCATGTATGATACTATATAATTACTATTGGTTAAATATGCTGATCATTCAAGACCACGGCATATGCAAAAGTACTGTGGTATTACCATCTGATAATATGACTCTACTGTGCTCTTCATGTTTTTTAAATTACATTAAGTTAATTTTAATTATTTTTTTTATTAAAATTGTTAATTGTGAAAATTATGAATATACAGTTTTAAAGATTTTCACATTGAAATACAGTGACAGGGTGATTGCAGGGAACCAGGTTTCTATGCTCTCATACTGACGCTCATTCACATCCCTAAATAATCTGTTCCAGCAGATGGCCTCATTGAGCCATTTCATATGCAAAAGCCTGCTAAGCCATGCTTCTTAAAATAACCTGTTCTGCATATGATGTATTGGTCATTAAGCTGTATTTATGAATATCCATTAAAAAAAGAAAAGGTGCATGTGTAATTATTTTGCAACTAGGAGAAATGCAATGTCCATGATGAATATTTTAATAACCGATTTGTGAGGGGTTTTGATGTGGTCACCTCCTCCAAAGGTACTTGCGTATGGCAAGCCACGATAATGTTTACTTCTTCAGAATAACTACTATTGTGTTACTGGCCTATTGTTTTAATTACTTGTTAGTTTTATTGACTAGCATCTTTTTTTTCAATAGCAAGTACTCATTAAATACTAGCATTTAATTATTTTGCTACTGCTAGATAATAGTACCTAATTATGAGACACTAATATCTATCACAATTGCCCTCACAATTGTTTTTTTTTTTTACTTGTCATGTATTATAACAAGTCAGAATGTTTACTTTATGAATAGAACTACTTAAATAGTTAAAAGTCCCTAAAAACGATCATTATGCTAGTTAGGAATAAGTATGAGTAACAACTGGAATATGAAGTGAATATCTGATATCTGAACCACAGATCACCAAAGAATTCAATGACAAAAAATAAAATAAAATAAATAAATATAAATAAAATTAGTTAATAAAAAAAAAAAAATGTGACCAGTTGCAAAAGAATACAAATGATTACTTAATGAAAAAGAACTTGACTAAATTATCAGATACTAATCACTATGGAATAAGTGCTGGTATCGAATGAATAGTTGCTAGTGAAATGAAATTGGAAAAATATCCTAGAAACTATTTGATTTCTTACTAGTGTTTAAAAAGAAGTATTAGTAACATAAAATTAGTTTGAAGGAATACATGTTATATTGGCTTGCCATAACTCCAGACTGTCAGAGCTTCTCAGAGCAAGCCCAGCACAGAAGACTGCAAGCCTTAAGAAAAACTCAAGGAAACTATTGCACTGACAAAAACAAACCCAATGATGCTCTAGACTATTTGCATCAGACAATACATGCAATTTTAACGGTGCAGAAATTGAAATCAAAGATGCTTTCAAGACTAATCTTTTTTTTATTTATTTATTTTATTGTAAAGTTGACATTGCTCGAATGTTGGTAATGCACATGTGGTGCTGCGCGACAGTACGAGAGGCTATGAGCTGTAATTCCACATGATGTGCATGGGACGACAACAGCCTTTCCTTACAGGACCCATGCAAACGCTTTAAAATCACTTTTAAGGAAAACTAAAGAAAGGAAGATGGTTTTTCCTCACGCGCAAATGGATCGGGGACAAATCGGACGCCTGAAACGTGAGAAGTGCGCCAGATTGCGACTATGACTTTACTGTTGAGTCTAGTGCGTTTGCAGCTTATGATCAGTAGAATCGAGATGCGCTGAACGCGACACAATACAGGAACGCAACGCAAAAAGAGGAATGCAATACTTTGTTTGTTGTCGGTTAAGTGAAGCCTTTTGGCAAGGAGCGGAGAAATCTTGTTGGACAGAAACGATGTGAAATGCTCTCTCTGGAACGGAGTCTGCATTGGGAACAACATGACACGGACGCACTTTTGCTGTCATTAACGGGGACAAATCAGACCACCATAGCGGCAATCCGATCAATAGCCTATCGATAGGATCATATATAAGGCTAATCATCACGCATGCATATGCTTGCTTAACCTGTTTGGGAGAGTATGCTGTGGGACGATGAACAAACTGCTGACAAGGTACTGAAAGCAGAAACAGTCTTAATTAGACACTAATCTGTTTCTAAGCGAGATCAAGTGATTATTAGGCTAAATGTATGTCTTTTTTTCTTCTTTTAGTCATATTATGTTCATTGGGAAGATCTGTGGGAGTTCATGGATCTATTTTCGAGCTCCTCAAAAGATTTTTACATTGAAATTATGATATGTGTTTTGCAAGATGACTGCTACAGTCAGCATAGCGTCAGACAAACCAGATCAACTAGTTGCTCTGATTCCTGTGTAAGCACTCTCGGTTTGGTGTGGAATTATGGGGTGACTGCTCATTCGACTCGATGAAAAAGCCATGGATGTGAACTACTCCACGGTCCTGGACAGCAGTGTGTCGCAGCGCGATTCGTCGAAGCGTGTTCTGACTGGTTGTTTCCTCTCGCTCCTCATCCTGACCACGCTACTGGGCAACACTTTGGTCTGCGTTGCGGTTACAAAGTTCCGCCACCTGCGCTCAAAAGTCACCAACTTCTTTGTTATATCGCTGGCTATTTCTGACTTGCTGGTGGCCATTTTGGTGATGCCATGGAAAGCGGCCACCGAGATTGTAGGGTTTTGGCCATTTGGCGCCTTCTGCGATGTCTGGGTGGCCTTTGACATCATGTGTTCCACTGCCTCCATCTTGAATCTGTGCGTCATCAGCGTGGACCGCTACTGGGCCATTTCTAGCCCGTTCCGCTACGAGCGCAAGATGACGCCCAAGGTGGCGTTCATCATGATAAGTGTGGCGTGGACGCTGTCCATCCTTATCTCCTTCATCCCCGTGCAGCTAAACTGGCACAAAGCCCAGGCGACCAGTTACACGGAGCTGAACGGCACCTACGGCGAGCTTCCCCCTGACAACTGCGACTCCAGCCTTAATCGGACATATGCCATCTCTTCTTCCCTGATCAGTTTTTACATTCCCGTGGCCATTATGTTGGTCACTTACACCCGCATCTACCGCATTGCCCAGAAGCAGATACGCCGGATCTCGGCACTCGAAAGAGCAGCTGAAAGCGCCAAGAACCGCCACAGTAGCATGGGAAACAATGCCAGTATGGAGTCTGAAAGTTCCTTCAAGATGTCCTTCAAGCGTGAAACCAAAGTCCTCAAGACCCTCTCGGTCATCATGGGCGTTTTTGTATGCTGCTGGCTGCCCTTCTTTGTCTTGAACTGCATGGTTCCTTTCTGTAACCCGAACGAGACCTCTGACTTCTTCTGCATCAGTTCCACCACCTTCGATGTCTTTGTCTGGTTCGGTTGGGCCAACTCCTCACTCAACCCCATCATCTATGCCTTCAATGCTGACTTCCGAAAGGCATTCTCCATCCTGCTGGGCTGCCATCGACTCTGTCCCGGCAGCAACACTATAGAGATTGTGAGTATCAACAACAACGGTGGCCCTCCATCTACTTCCCAGTATCAGCCAAAGGGCCACATCCCCAAGGAGGGCAACAACAGCAACTATGTGATCCCTCACAGTATCCTCTGCCAGGAGGAGGAGAACCAGAAGAGAGAGGATGACTCTGGTATAAAGACCTTTGAGAAACTGTCGCCTTCCATGTCAGGCAATTTGGATAGCGATGCGGATGTCTCGCTAGAAAAGATAAACCCCATAACACAAAACGGGCAGCACAAATCCATAACCTGCTGAGCATTGGGTGAGATCTGACCCCAACAAAGAATCCTTGTTTCTATACAGTACGGAATCCAAAAAAGCTTCACTGAGGACCTTAAAAACATTTCTTGGACTAAATGAAACTTGCAGAAAACAAAAGAATGTTCCAATTGAAGGCACTTTATGGTGGATAACTATCTGCAAAATATTCACAGCATTTATTACTGATGTTACCAGGTCAGTTGTGGCAAGACATACATGGAAAGTAATGTGAATAAACCATGTATGCATATGTATACATGTTATGCATTTATGCATTGGTTGTGGTATAACTGCTGTTGTTAATATAAGGACAAGAGTTAGGTCACTAGTAAAATATCTTGTAGGTGGGTTTATGTAAACGGCTCACGAGTAGAGGAATTTGGTTGCGTCTACTGTCGACAATAAAATGTACATAGTGTTGTTTATATTTTTTCACCATTTATCAGAGTTGGCTAAGTCAGCATCTCCTTACGCTGCTAGTTGTGAAATTGTATGTGCAAACCACCCCATAATGCAACTCGAGAGCAGTAGCTATTGTCATCCTAGTCTTCTATGTGTGCATTGGTGTGTTGTCAAAAGGAGGAGGAGCAGTGGATTTTTCTGCTATGTGATTTATCAGCTGTGGAAGTGGCCATAATATTTGGATGTAATTTTTTATATTTTGATGTCAAAGACCCCTTCCTTACCCAACCCAACCCAACCCTCTTCCTCACCACCAACCCTTCACAGCACAGGGAAAATACGATCCCAGTGGTAATCTCATCGGTGGTTACCTACACTTCGATTGTCATTATTCTCATGCTTTAAAAGGGATTTTTATTTTATTTTAAACCCTGTGCACAAGAGACCTGCCAGGTGTACTTTTATCCATCACAGTGTATTTAAATGACAGAAGAAGCCTCATGTGGATCCTAGTTCTGCTTTTCCTATATGATTCCATCCACTCTAAATGTACAAACGTAGTTTCAGGCACCATGACTGCCTTTAAACAGTTTCTTTTGCCAACTATTTGGATGAACTTTGCTCTTGGACAGTGTGAAAAAATTTAATTACTGTAACTTATGCAACGCATCTGTCCAGCTACCCAGAAATATGTTGTCCTTTCCGAAAAAAAACACCATAAGAAGCACTCTGTAGGTAATTCTAGAGCCTCAAAGCATATCCAGGATGAAAACCATCTTGCATCGTGCATATAGTTATTGTGCAAAATCCAGCCTCTGAACTGTTGAGTCAGCTGTCAGATGGGTCGGTGTATTTAACCATTTTAAATTGTTTCTCTCTGGCCAAACAGAATCTGTGGCGTATAAACTGCCGTCCTAGTTTTAATAATTTCTTGAGCTGTTTTGTTGGGTTATGCAACTGCCCTTGATCTAAGTTAATTCCAGGGCCTACCATCCAGTGAGCGCTTCCTATGAACATCGGGATTTGACCGAACTGATACGCTTGAGCTTGTTCTCAGAGTGCATTATGGAAATAAAAATGCAAGCAAGATGCAAACCACAACAAAATTACTACTGTAAATCAATCAAGGTAGCTTTCAGATCACTTTGCCCCTTTTTAGCTGATCGTATAAACCCAGAAACTGGGTGACTCTCATTACTCACATAGTTCACACTGACTCTAAAGAGAAAGTCTCTCATATTTCGCCTTCAGTCATACCCTGTGCCAAAATGCTGAGGACATCATGATCAGCAGTAAACAGTAAATATGCATGTGCGACTTGGACAACTTGGAGAGAGAGACTAGATGAACAGAGACTTCAGTACACATATTTGTCTAAAATTGGACATCTGCTCCAGGGAATTTTCCAAAAGACTCTGTTTACTCATCTGCCTGTCAAAGACCCGTTCTTCACAATGCTGCTATGGAAATATTCAGCTATATGTTTAATCAGTTCCAGAAACTTCGTCTTAAATACCTCCACGTTTTAAATAATGCTAATATTTAACATATATGCTAAGATTTAAGATGGTTGGTTTTTAGCAGCATTCAGTTAAGCAACATCAGATTTATTCTCTCCAATGAGGTGATTAGCATTTAAAATGAACCTCCGTGACATTCTGAAAAGTCCCAGATGCTTCTTTTACTGCAAATGCTAAGGTATTCACGGAATCACGGGTGGTCCTTTAATTAGAAGTGAATAAAATAACAGTGAGCCAAGGTTTTTTTGTTGTTGTTGTTTTTTTACCAAAGATTGCAAGTTTATCTTTTGATTTGCAGGTGTTGTTCTATGTACTTACACATGATGTGATGTCAGGTTGAGAGCTGTTTTGTTCTGTTCCTTTCGGAGGAGGTTGAAAATGACAACTGGTGACAATGGCAAGAGCGTATGATACTGTGTGAGTGGCAGCACAACCCTCTTGGATCATAACTTTATCAGCTGCATTGTACAACTATTTATGGACATTCATTCCAAGATGATACAACCTTAACCTCAGATGCTCACTGAATTAGCGCATTGTAACATAAACAGACCAACTGTTGTAAGATGTTAAAATAGAGATGTGAAAACAAGTGCTTTTTATCTTTAAGTCCTTAATCGTGAGTAGAGAAAACAAATGTATGTGTTGTTTTCATGTGGGTTTGTCATGCAGTTAAAGCACTGTACCAGTTTCTGTGATTCCATCAAGTAGGATGTGTTCCCGGATTAACATGTTTTATTTGTCCTGGAACAACATTCTTGTCCTGTCGTTAACATGAACTACCCCGGACAGAAATGATTGGTTGATAATGTTTTTGAAGCCCCAACCCCAGCCGTGAAGGAATATTCTGGGTTCAGTACAAGTTCAAACAACCACATAAAATAATTGTAATCATTTGTAGAGTAATTGTAGGGTTTATGGTATTGTTGTGATGACAAAACTGTAAATTTGGATATAATTTTACATAGAAAATGTTAGTAGTACACTAAAATCATGCTAACATGCATATTGTGGCTATATTTATAGATTGGCCCCATTCACTTCCATTGTAACCCAAAGTTTGGCTTTTTGAAAGAAGAGGGATGAGTGGAAATTCATTTTTGTGGTAATCAGCATTATGTTGACTGAGCTTAACTTGTACTGAACTAGGAATATTCCTATTGCTTACCCCAAACTTAACCTAAAAATTGGATTGGTTGAAAAGAATGTTGTTCCTGGACCACTAAGGATGCTGATCCAGGAACATGTTCTACTTGGAAAAATCATGGTCACTGTGCAGGTTCATATGTGTGCTGCAGTTCTTCAAGGTATACCCAACAAATTTATTACAGTACCTAGTTTACAGTGTAAATTTGGATATAATTTTACATAGAAAATGTTAGTAGATGTACACTAAAATCATGCTAACATGCATATTGTGGCTATATTTATAGATTGGCCCCATTCATTTCCATTGTAACCCAAAGTTTGGCTTTTTGAAAGAAGAGGGATGAGTGGAAATTCATTTTTGTGGTAATCAGCATTATGTTGACTGAGCTTAACTTGTACTGAACTAGGAATATTCCTATTGCTTACCCCAAACTTAACCTAAAAATTGGATTGGTTGAAAAGAATGTTGTTCCTGGACCACTAAGGATGCTGATCCAGGAACATGTTCTACTTGGAAAAATCATGGTCACTGTGCAGGTTCATATGTGTGCTGCAGTTCTTCAAGGTATACCCAACAAATTTATTACAGTACCTAGTTTACAGTTTGTATAAAACGGCCCCTTTCTATTTGCTAAATAAAAGTGTATGTTGATTTTGTAATCTTGTTTGCTGTATATTTTCAATTGTCTTCACTATATGAGATGCCACGGAATCTGTTATGAGGTATGACACTGCCAATTCTTTATTTTTTAAAGGTTAACTCTTTGCGGAAAATCAATCGTTATTGATTACACTATCGATGACACACTTTTGTCAGATATAAGTGTGTCCTTAATTGGGTAATTTACATAACGTTTTGTATTGAGAAGGAATATTCAGCTCCTTTGATTGATTACATTTTTTATAACCTTTATTGTCATTCTGTGGCCTGAAGGCTTGTACGAGGTATGAGGAGTGATGTGACATGTCATAGGGCCCCTGGAGTAAACGAGTGTTTTATCCAAAGGCAAAATAGTATGGTCAGAGGGGAGACTGCAATATTTGTATCAGTAACTCAAGGGCAAGAATTAGCTCTGACTCCCATGCTGACCCACCTGGATATGAATGAATGACTTGGGTTCATCCAAAAGTCAATAAAAAATGAATTCTAACATTATTTAAAACCTGTCCCAAACCTGAATGACTTGCTTTCTGACTTGCGTTTTTGGGTGAACTATCCCTTTAATGCTCTTTGTCTGGATTCTACCAGCCGTTTTTGAGCATTCTGTTATCAGACTCTCGTTATTGATTTAATTCAAATTTTAAAACAGGATGGCAGCAGAATTTGAACCATGAAGTGTTATTTTACCCTGAAAGTTGGCAAAAAAGGTTTCAGTCCATATTATGCCGTACGCAGGAGTTCAGCTTTAGTGACATTATTTGTCGAAGGACAAAATAAATGAGGAGAAGATGTGAATAAATATTACACCACAATCAAAACATTACATGTGGATGGGATTAGATTTCTCAGAGGATCCCAGAGTTCAGAACATAGAACAGTTGGTAATGTGCTTCATTATTTATACTGAGATTGTGTGAGAAAAACACAGATGTGTTCAATTCAGATGAGATTAAAATCATAAAGTAAGTCTGGGAAAAACACCAATTTACCTGACCTCCTCAGGGAAGAGTAATCCTGTCCGAATAGGACCATTTCAGAAATGACATACTAACAAAAATGTTATCTTGGGAAAGTTTGGAAAATGAAATGAAAATCGATGCTCGTCCTTGTAGAAATGAAGAAGTATATTCAGGCGGCACTTTTTCATGCATCCAAAGTGACTGGTTTATATTTAATTTATATTATGATTTATTTATTTTATTATATGTTATTTATATTCTCCAAAAAGGACAAAAAAGTTACACTAAAAGTAGTCCATATATGACTTGCATACCATTGCGTACTAAGTCTTCTGAAGCCATACAATACTTAAGCTTTAATGCAGTCTACTTCAGTTGCAGAGAAAAGAGCAGCCAGTGCCTTTTGCTAAATATCTTAATTTTTGTTCCACAGTCGAAGAGAAGGTGACAAAATTAATTGAAGACTTTTCCAATTCTGAACGAAGTCCTTTATTAATGATTGACACAAATGCATTCTCTCCATTATTTATTCAGCAAAAAATGTTCCCTAAGAAATGTTAATCCCTGATTTCATATCCTTTACAATGCTATATTACGTTTTGAATATAGACTATATATTTAGATTTGTTAGGATAGTATAGGTCTGTTACTAGCTGCTGTTTTAGTGCTGGGGCAACACTTTGGCCGTGTTCCCCCTGCCCTAGCAGTTTTACACATTTATTTATTTTAATTTATTGATTTAGCAGAGGCTTTTGGCCAAAGTGACTTACAAATGAGAACAATACAAAAAGTAATTAATCCAATAAGGAGAAAATAGTATAAGCAGTCCTTCCACACTATATTTAGTACAACATTAGAGCAGCAGTGTACGTGTAAGTAAGTATTTATATATTTATTTATTTTTTGCTAAAAAAAGGCTTGTTAGTTAGTGCTGAGGAAATACTTTTAATTATTTGTAATACTTATACAGTAATAGTATAGGCAATTGACATGGATTCTTTAATTATATATATATATATATATATATATACATACATACAAGAGATACTAATGCAGACGCAGATAATTGTTGAGATTCTACAGCAGGATGCTGTTACATCACAGTCATTTCATGCTCTCATTCACCATGACGTCACAGTATACAGCTGACATTTGTAGTTGCAATACATTTAAATAGTAAAATAAACAAATAATATAAAAAGTATTGTGAAAGTACAGTAACTACAAGCCAAGAACTATATGGTGCATTCTCATTTTTATTAGGTAGATTTTGTATACTAGATTAATTAAAAGCATAAAAGCACAACCACGTGGATCAATTATGAATGAGTAAATTTTTGGCACTTATTTCATTGTCCTGCAATTTTAGCAGGTTTCTCCAAATGCTTATTTTACTCAGAGAACAGTGCATTTTTCACAACAGCTGAATGAGCCAAAGCCAGTGCATATAGAGGTTGCCTGTAAGGCATTTTGGTTTGGCTCCTATTTTAATCCATAAGGCATTGCAGTGCTGGCCATTCAAGTGTAAAATGCAGTATCATGAATAGTCAGATACATCGCTCTCCATCGGTGCCAGTTTGAGAATATGATGAGTAATAATAGCCACGAACCCAGCACACACCCCTGAGGGCTCTCGACTGTAGATATCTGACCCATTCTTTATTTCTGAGTGGACCCAACATACAAACCCATCAACATGCACCAGAGTTCATAAGGTCCCGTTTGGAAAAACACATAGTCAAGGTTAATGACAGGCCTGGGGCAATGCTCATTGTGGTGGAAAAGGGATGTCTATGAGCCGTTGTAATGTTCTTATGTAACTGGCACTCGGGCCTCGATTTCACCACTGAATGCAGTTTCGGAACCAGTGCTTGCAGAGTGTTCACTAAAAATATCACTTATGCAAAGACAGCAGATCCCATTCGCTTGCATTAGTAGGTGGATGTTGTTACTTCAATCCTGGCTGTTCACCGGGTGCAGAATAACATGATTTCATATTCCCAGGAAACCATGTGACAGCTGTAGCATTCCCATTATTTCCAATATGAGTCAGCAGCGCACACAAACTCAAATAATATCGCTCTTGCCAGTTTTGAAGCTGTGGTGCCCTTGCTGATAGGCAGTGAGATATAACAGCGTGATGTGACTTTGACTGAGCGACACTCTGAAAGCGACGCTTCACAGCCTCTCTAAGAACAGAGCGCTTTTCCTAGCATTAGCATCAGAGACAGTAGGTAAACAACACTTCCGTGTTTAGTGCAAACAGAGTGCATTATAGTTGTCTCTGCTGCTGCGGAAAATGAAATATTAATGAGGCAATTTGAAGGCAACTCAAATATTCTTTATTTACAGTTGTGACACTTCCTTTGTTGTTGATTTTTTTAGCTAAAATTCTGTGACTACTGTGTACTGTGCTTGGAAATGATGCACTCCAATAGCTCACGGTAAAGCTTAGTGTGGTGTACATCCAGGGCTTTTTTCCCTTTTTTTTTTCTCGCAAAGCTGTAGGCATTCTGACATTACAGTGCTAGATAGATTGTTAGTATCTGGCCATCCAGTTCTTGGGTTTGGGATGTTACAAACACCTATTGGCAACACCAGCACAGTAACTGTATTACATTTTGGGTAATTGGTGGCTATTTCATATGATCTGTTTATGCCCCAGGGTTAAATTTAATGGTGGCCATTCATGGTTACATTTTATTTCCAAAAATCATACATTTCCGTGGGAAACACATTGTACGTTCATGCAAAATCACCAACTCGTAAACGTTTTCTCATGAGATTGGGTTGGAAATTCTTTTTATTTGACTACCAGTCATCAGTCTTTTCTCTTACTAAGTCTAAATTCAAACCTAGCGTTTTAGGTAAATACGCTCCAATAAATAATATGTTCACAGTTTTTGCATAATTAGACACTTATGCACAATATTATTTAGATTTTTCTTTTTCTTTCCTTTCATATCAAGCTTACATTTGATTTGCACTGTTGTATCTTTGGTAAGCAGATTCACTAGCTTTAAAAAAAGCACCAATGGTGGAAAACTATCAGGGGCAAAATTGTTTATTGTGGTGTACGTTGCACTGCAATATTGATAGAAGTCTTCTTCATACAATAAATACTTAATTTTCTTGCCTTTGGCAGATTATCATGAGTATCAAAAAATGTTATGATGGATCTTTGTAAGATCTTTGTAAAACAATACAATCTATACATAAAAAGCATTTGAAAAGTGCCAAAGTAGATGATGAAGACATGGGTAAATATATATTATAAAGATATATATATTACTGAATCTACTTTAATTAAATTATGTTACAATTCCATTACCACAATCATGGGTTTCATAACATTTAAGAAGACACTTACACATGGCAAATTACCCAAATAATATGTTCCTATTAAACAACACTAAAATCATCTATAAGTATGTTCAATAAGTAGGTGAGTAAGTTTAGAGTAAACAAATTTCATATTTTATATTTATTTAAATATACAATTATTTCTGTCATGACAACTCTCGGAGGGATTGGCATGGTAATGTACATGCCAATGTTAATGTATTTGGTCTTGGCGGAATAGATCTGCTATGCTGCTGCGGCAGAGCAAGTACTGAGACTTGCTACTACCAATACATCCACAACATGCTGCTGTGAGCATGTAAGAAATAATGCTGCTGCAAATATAACATACATGAAATAACCCCCATATAGCATACATGAATCACCTCATAGCAGAGCTATACAGGTGGAGCTGGGGAAGGTGGAGGGTTTCTGAAGCAAGCTGGAACTTATCAAGCACTAATCATATATTTGAATGTTGAGCAGCGAGCTCATTGGCTACCGATACAGGAGAGAACCAATCAGCTGTGCCATGTGATAATGATGTCATTAGGTCAGATTGAGTTAGACCTATCAGACTGCGCCATAGAGTTTCATGCCAGAACTCTGTATTTGCGTAATCATGTTGTATTTTATGTACAGTATAGGGAGTCAGAAGAGACCTCAGTAGATTTGAACTGAGCAAACAAGTAATCTGCTTTTGGAAAGCAATCTGCTTTGGGATTCTTATACTCTGTCTTTGTTTTTTTCTGTGTTGTCTTTGCTGTCATCATATTGAAAAGATCTGAGCAGTTTTCCCTGAGGGAGCATTGTCCTGAAAACTTGTTGTTTGCATGTGATCAGAATAATGTTGGTTTAATTTCAGTTTCGTTTACTTCATTCTTTTGCAAATGCTCTTTTATTTCTTAATTCTTATGCAAAGAATTAGGGGTTTTACTTTGTTTGAATAAATTACATGGTGCTTGTCACGGCAAAACATGATGTAAAGGTGTTATGGGTGGTTACCAAGGTGTTGCTGTGTGGTTGTTAATATGTCCTGGGTGATTGTTTTTCCTTAATTTCCTTGAAATTTACCATCTCCATTGAAATCAATGGATATTAAGCCTTCTCTGACTTAATGTGACCTTAAAATCCCTGATATACTTCGCAAAATGGAAGAATGAATTGGCCTGACATCATTGTGAACAAAATCAGGCCGAAACTAAGTTTGTTTGGAGTTTGTTTTCGAGAGTTCGAAACAGCTTGCCAAAAATCAAACTTTCTGGAGAACTACCATTTGTCTGTTCTCTTCTGTTCAGTCGTCCAGGTCAGACACGAGTAAAAGCATGAACATAGAGGAGAGCTGCTTTATAATGGAAACTAAAGTTGCAGTTCCAATTGAAAGCAACACTGACAGTCTTCTTTCATGTTTAATACTGTAAAGCTGCTTGCTTTAAAATAATCTATTGTATAAAGTACTACATAAATAAACACATATATTTGAACTTATTTTTACCTTATAAGCAATGAACAAAAAATAACTTCAGTATGGGTACATCAAGGCCATCAGACGCACGATTTAAGGTACCATTCATTTTAAAAATATTTAAACCTGTGAATAAAGCTGTAAAAAATGACTGTGAATTTAACGGTAAAAGACTGTAAAAATGCTACAGTAAAACCTGTTTAAATGGTTAAAAACTGTATTGGACATTACATGTATTGGGCATTAATTTTGCGGTAGTATACTGTTTTTGGAAGGGAAAAAGACCATGTAATTTACAGTGAATAACCGTAAATTTACATTCCCAGAATTCCCTGCATTACATGTTTACTATCTTTCTTCTTAGATTTTTCTTATCAGTTTTGTATATTAAGGTTGTGTGTTACACCTAAAGTTGTTAAATTAATGTTTATTGCATTATTTCAGTTTCATGTGTGTTACCGTGATGGTGTTTGGTGTTTGTGTGAATGACACTGTGCCCCTTCTATATATGTTATTATTTAAAAGCTGCTTGTGATTGGCTTTGGTTCATCATGTGACTTTCTCATCACCTCCTGCATTTGGTGGTTATCAGTGTATTACAAAGGTACAAAACAGATTTCTGTACTTCAATAGGTTGGTATATTAACATTATATCAGTTAATGAAATTGTAAGTTAAACTAACTGTAAATGTAAGTTAAAATCGTAAAACCTAAAACATTGCTACCGTATTTTTTTACGGTAAAATTCCGGCAACCACAGCTGCCGTTTTTTTACCGTAAGTTTTACGGAATTTTTTTAATACAGTGCACCACCAGTAATGTATGCACTCCTTGAATTTCTATTCATTTTTGACTTAGCTGCATTAAAAAAATCTTGTCTCCAACCCTGATGCTACTCATTCAGGCTCTGGTAAGCACATCGTTCTTCTTCAAAGCATCTTACCCAGCATGCTCCTCTTGAGCCTTGTTTGCTCTTACTTGGGAACAGAACTTAAAATGCACAAGTTAAGAATAAAACAGTGCCGATGTGCATTCCCAGACTCGCTCCTGCAGCGTTTAAATGGGTGTAGAGAGTCCATTGGGAGATTCCTCCACTGGCTTCTTAATTCATCTCATGCACTTGTATCCTGTCCTGAGCACCCGGGGAAAACAAACTAGCATTCCACCCGCCCGCCCCGAAAGAGCCTGAAATACTCTCTCTGTTGACTTGACTTGCTTCAAAAGCACATTAGTCACTCTGAAGGAGCACATAAACAGTGTAGCACATGTGGAAACCCAAGGACATTCGGAGGACACTAGTGTGACACCACTAATCTCAATCTAAAAGGAACACTTCTTAACTTCAAGCATGAGCTATGTCAGTTTTCCCCTTTCTGCTTGTCATTCAGGGGCTTTGTAAGATTTGCCTGTAGAATATTGCATCGTAGACAGGGATGAATGGACATCGCTCTCCCCTTATGAATATTAATGAGATTTAGTTGATGCGACACCCTGTCTGCGGTGCAGCCCTGATCATATCAGACCGCTGAATGGTCACAGTTGTACACTAGTTGGACTTGCACCTTTGAGAAACTCAGACATAAACGACACAAGATCACAGATGGCTGGGTCAAGATGTTAAATAGTGCGACGTGCTTTAGAGATGAAAAAGAACACAGCAATTCCTCTGGCATTAGTCACTCTGAAGGAGCACATAAACAGTGTAGCACATGTGGAAACCCAAGGACATTCGGAGGACACTAGTGTGACACCACTAATCTCAATCTAAAAGGAACACTTTTAACTTCAAGCATGAGCTATGTCAGTTTTCCCCTTTCTGCTTGTCATTCAGGGGCTTTGTAAGATTTGCCTGTAGAATATTGCATCGTAGACAGGGATGAATGGACATCGCTCTCCCCTTATGAATATTAATGAGATTTAGTTGATGAGACACCCTGTCTGCGGTGCAGCCCTGATCATATCAGACCGCTGAATGGTCACAGTTGTACACTAGTTGGACTTGCACCTTTGAGAAACTCAGACATAAACGACACAAGATCACAGATGGCTGGGTCAAGATGTTAAATAGTGCGACGTGCTTTAGAGATGAAAAAGAACACAGCAATTCCTCTGATTAATATAATACCCTCATGCTTTGAAAATTAGATTGTTATTTTAGTTTTTTTCTTTTTAGATGAAAATTGATGAAAAAGGAATTAGGAACAACTTTTAATAACAAAACCACCAGCATTCCCAGATATGTTTTGAAAAGAGTTCTTTACTTGGTTGTGGAATTGCCATAAATAAATACAGTACAATTATAATTGATTAAGGTGTATACTCTCACATGTAGTCAGATTTAAACATTCTTGAAAAAAAATAAATAAACAAATAAATAGATAGATAAATAACCAAACGAACAAACAAGTAAATAAATAAATATTTATTTATTGCACCCATTCTTATTCCTCATTCTTCCATTTCTTAATAAATAAGACTTAAATACAGTTTGGGTATTTAAAGTCATCATACATTCTGTTAATGTGGGCAACACATTCAACAGCATCAGTTTAAATATGCATTATAGCATACTCATATCGCCTGACTACTTGCTAGTTCTCTCACAGAATGAACTGTAAATCATAAAATACAGCAATTGGTCTGGAATTAACACAAGCTCGCTGTAGCAGAGAGCAGCTTCATCTTAACAATGTATGAGCTGCAAAATCAGCGTGAATCATCAACCTGCAGGGGATCATATTCTCACTCACAAATTTAATAAGCACCACAATTACCACTCAACACTATAGCAGTAGATATAAATGGTTTATGGTCATTGTTTTACAATTTAACTTTTTTTTTGATGTATCACTGTATTCGATGTAATGAATAAACTTTTTCATAAAGTATGCTTCTTCAAGTGTGAGTATAAATGAGTGAATTCTGTAGGTACTAATGCATTCTATGCATGATATTTAAGTCACTTCACGTCCCGAATGATGAAAAAATTATTTCAAATTATTGTAACTTTGCAGATGCTAAGGCACAAACAGTTTTTGAAATATAATATCACCACTGTCATTCAGTCATAGTATATGCTCTGTGGTTAGTCATGAGGATTTGTTTTAGTATTGATAATTATTCAAAAGTGCCAGTGCCATTTGAATAAATATGTAGTTCTTAGCTTGCTTGTTGATTGATTGATTTTTTTCATTGGGTAAATTCAATCTTTAGTAGTTTGCTGCTCGAGCAGCTGCATTCCAGGCACCATGAAAATAAAACCGATGTAACTGGCTGTGCGCCAACTGTTTGTTGTAGAGGCAAATCCTTCCTATATATGCAGTATGTTTACATATTACATTAAACACTTCAAGCAAGATTCAAAGGATCAAGGAAAAAGGTGAGCAAGGTGCCAAACCCCCAACTGCTCCCCATGCGCCACTGCAAAAATGGCTGCCCATTGCTCCGGGTGTGTGTCTGTGTGTGTTTGTTCACTACTCACTTCTGTGTGTGTGTGTGCACATGGATGGGATAAATGCAGAGCACACATTCCAAGTATGGAACACCGTACTTAGCTACACATCACGTCACTTTCACTTAGTACTTGGTTCTCAATTCCAGTCCTCCAATGATTCCAGTTCAAAGGGAGCGTATATGTTCCATTCAAAGGGCATTAAAGTGTGCAAGACGTGAATTTAAATTGTATTTATTTACAGAGTTATATTATGTCACACTTCTAAGTTTGTGTGAAGACGCTGCAGGCCGTGGTCTAGTGCAAATCCGTGAATGAATGGTCCGTAGTGAAGTAAACACGGATTTCCTGTGCTCAGGGAGTAGGGAGCAATGAACACTGTAGGGACCATGTCAATCGGAGCACAGTTCATGCATGGAGCTCTTTTCTAAAGAGCTGGTTATCTGAATCAGGTGTGTGAAATAAGAGAGACATGCAAAATATGCAGAGCGGTGGTACGTGAGGACTGGAATTGAGAACCGCTGTTCTAAAGCACATATTAATGGCTTATTCTGCACGTGTAAATTTGAGATCCCTTAGTCCCACCCCATTCCTAAACTTAACAACTACCTTGCTAGCTATTAATGAGCAACAAATTAGAAGTTTAAGTCTAAACCTAAAGGAGCTAAAGTCTCATCAAAATGTCTTTAAAAACAAAGATGTTATATTTAGGGTCTGATGTATTTCTAGTGCTATAGGACATACAGCAATACTGTTATAATCAGAATCTATTCATTGAGCTTCAAGTACTAAACTAAAAGTATACCATTAACATCCCAGTCTACATATGACATACAGTAATATAACATAATGAAAAAGTCATTATTCATATTTCCATTATTATTTTAAGTTTGAAATTATTATATATCTATGATTTTGAAAGAAGAATCTTATGCTCACCAAAGATGCATTCATTTGATAAAAATATATTAAAATCGGTAATATCCTATATTATTACTACAACTTCAAAGAACTGTTTTGTATTTTAATATATTTAAAAAATTATTTATTTTTAAACAAGTTACATTCACGTGATCCTTTGGAAATCATTGCATTTCAAAATATATTAAAATACAAAACACAATATTACAATTTTACTGTATTTTAGATCAAATAAATGCGATATTTCATTCAAATATATACATACATACATACATATATATACAAACCCAATTCCAAAAAAGTTGGGACACTGTACAAATTGTGAGTAAAAAAGGAATGGAATAATTTACAAATCTCATAAACTTATATTTCATTCACAATAGAATATAGATAACATATCAAATGTTGAAAGTGAGACATTTTGAAATGTCATGCCAAATATTGGCTCATTTTGGATTTCATGAGAGCTACACATTCCAAAAAAGTTGGGACAGGTAGCAATAAGAGGCCGGAAAAGTTAAATGTACATATAAGGAACAGCTGGAGGACCAATTTGCAACTTATTAGGTCAATTGGCAACATGATTGGGTATAAAAAGAGCCTCTCAGAGTGGCAGTGTCTCTCAGAAGTCAAGATGGGCAGAGGATCACCAATTCCCCTAATGCTGCGGCGAAAAATAGTGGAGCAATATCAGCAAGGAGTTTCTCAGAGAAAAATTGCGAAGAGTTTGAAGTTATCATCATCTACAGTGCATAATATCATCCAAAGATTCAGAGAATCTGGAACAATCTCTGTGTGTAAGGGTCAAGGCCGGAAAACCATACTGGATGCGCGTGATCTTCGGGCCCTTAGACGGCACTGCATCACATACAGGAATGCTACTGTAATGGAAGTCACAACATGGGCTCAGGAATACTTCCAGAAAACATTGTCGGTGAACTCAATCCACCGTGCCATTCGCCGTTGCCGGCTAGAACTCTATAGGTCAAAAAAGAAGCCTTATCTAAACATGATCCAGAAGCGCAGGCGTTTTCTCTGGGCCAAGGCTCATTTAAAATGGACTGTGGCAAAGTGGAAAACTGTTCTGTGGTGTGTCCGCCATGTCATCCGGACTAAAGAGGACAAGGACAACCCAAGTTGTTATCAGCGCTCAGTTCAGAAGCCTGCATCTCTGATGGTATGGGGTTGCATGAGTGCGTGTGGCATGGGCAGCTTACACATCTGGAAAGGCACCATCAATGCTGAAAGGTATATCCAAGTTCTAGAACAACATATGCTCCCATCCAGACGTCGTCTCTTTCAGGGAAGACCTTGCATTTTCCAACATGATTTATGACCTTGTGGGGACCTTTTTTTTATTTTAAATAGCAGAAAGTTTTGTGTGAGGGGTAGGGTTACAGTAAGTGGATAGAAAATACAGTTTGTACAGTAGAAAAACCCTTAAGCCTATGAAATGTCCCCATAAAACATGAAAACCTAACGTGTGTGTGTTTACTTAGATTTGGCTGTTTATACCAATAGGCAGACAAACATGTTTATTATTATTGAAAAGAAAAAAAAGCCATCTTTTCGACGTTTGTCGTTTGGAAAAATACCCAAATCTATTGGAAGTATCTCTTAATTTACCAAGCTTCTTTTAAGTTTCTGGACAGTGTCCTGAAGGTGTCAGCAGGGGGCTGCCCTCAGACTAGTATAATTACAACACTAAAAAAAGTTTTAAAATGCAGAATGCATAAACAAACTCAGTGAGTCATCAGTATTGTGATGTGTGCATAAGGTCAGTGTCTGGGCTTTGTGACTTTGGCCTTTCTAATTGAAAGTGTTATGGCAGGTGCAAGCATAGCTGAATTATAATGAGATGAAACTAGGCTGCGGCACTTTTGGTGACCCAGAGGGGAAGTCCTGGAGGTAGACCTCACTGTGGTGTGATATACAATTCCTGTCGAGATACACACTGCATAATCAAGAGTGTCAAACTGAACACACACACACACACACAAACTTAAGAGGGACTCATTATGTTGCAATGTGGTGTATTTGTGTGCAGCTTAGACCAGCATGAACCAGCAATGGTCATTTTACCAGTGGGATATCCACACACGTAAACACGTACTTAGGAGGTGCTATAATGGAACTCTATGAAGTTGCGAGGTCTCAAACAGAGCAGCGCGATGCTGAAGGTTCAGTCATAATTGCTTCTGGGTCACCTTTTGCTCAGGGATCATGTCTCTTTATTGCTTTTGGCCTGTCAGCCTAATGAGACTGATAAAGTCAGCCTAATGAGATGGATAACAAATTAGCTTTTTTGTTCCAGCCCTCTTGGGGCTATGGCAGTTAGATAAATAAACAGATCCTCTTTGTGGTTCATTTTCATGAGGAAGCAGAAAATCGGACTGAAACAGCTCTCTGTTGCAGTTCAAAATCCTGCCTATAAAAATGCAATTCCGTTTTATCCGGCATATGGGGCTTTTTGAGTCACAGATACTAAGACTGGCAATTTTCCCTGAAATGTTGTTTCAACAGAGTTGTCTGGTAAAATATTTTCATTGAATACATTTTCATTGAATTTCATTGAAGTTGCTGATTTGTTAAAGGGATAGTTCACCCAAAAATTAAAATGAAAATCTGCTTACCCCCAGGGCATCCAAGATGTAGGTGACTTTGTTTCGTATAATGCACGGCAATGTAACAAAATCTATGAGAGTAAAAAAAACATGCACAGACAAATCCAAATTAAACCCTGCGGCTC
>NW_015505270.1:3076558-3166967 GCF_001515645.1 Sinocyclocheilus grahami | reverse complement strand
AGGACATCAATGTGTCGTCACGAGCCGCAGGGTTTAATTTGGATTTGTCTGTGCATGTTTTTTTTACTCTCATAGATTTTGTTACATTGCCGTGCATTATACGACTGATAGACTGCAACGGTTT
Organism: Sinocyclocheilus grahami; assembly: GCF_001515645.1. Taxonomy (NCBI): domain Eukaryota; kingdom Metazoa; phylum Chordata; class Actinopteri; order Cypriniformes; family Cyprinidae; genus Sinocyclocheilus; species Sinocyclocheilus grahami. Next base: position 3,166,843 of record NW_015505270.1, on the reverse strand, counting down.
GTGTTAAAAATCATCATATGTGCTCTGAAGAAACAAAGTCACCTACATCTTGGATGCCCTGGGGGTAAGCAGATAAACATCACCTTTTCATTTTTGGGTGAACTATCCCTTTAAGGGACTGCCAGCTCCCAACATGCATTGCAGCATGCATAAAATATGTGGTTACTAATTTAAGATAATTGGTTTGGAGTAGTTTGCTGGCTTTATTTATGTTGTGTTTGCTGTCATTATTTATTTGTTGTGTTAAGAGCTAATCATTTTATTTAAAGGGGTCATATGATGCGATTTCAAGTTTTGCTTTCGGTGTTTGTTCAGGCCTGTTTACACTTGGCCACGTAAATGTGTCTCTGTAAAATGAATATAAATCCAATCTTCAATTCCCACACTGTATGTAAATTCAACAGAATTCACATCACTAAAAGCAACAGATAAATGGATTATTTAATTTATCCACAGCTGATTTAAAGATCAAAGACTGCAATAGGAGAGAGAGAGCAGCATCAGCACTGGTGAGATAATTTAATGTTTCTAATGAACATGACTGTAGCTGTGTCTGAAATCACATACTGTCTAGTACTGTGTTTGGTTTGAAATTTACTTTGTAAACATTAAAAAAAGTATGTTTTATATATTAATGAATAGAGCCAGTAGAGTGCATTAGTGTGCTGGTTCCGGAAGTATGTTTACCATTAATCTTTCCCTTAGGGACTTAAAATTAGTCTTTGTTAAAGCATTATAACCCATTAACTAAACCAACCAGCTACGTGGACAATCACAACATGACAAAGTTTGATTTGAAGCAAAAATGTATTTGAAAATTGGGCAAAAAGACAAAGGTACAGGAATGTACTTATCAGCTTTAATGACAGAAAGAACTACAATGAACCATTGTGAATGACATTATCAAATTAAAAACTATCTATCTATTTGAAGTTGCTGATTGTGTATATAATATATATTAAGATTATTGCAAAATAAGCATATTGTTTATGTACCTTAACTTCTTTTCAACTGAAGAAAGAAAGACATGAACATCTTGGATGACATGGGGGTAAATTATCAGGAATTTTTTTATTCTGGAAGTGAACTAATCCTTTAGCATAATTAATAATTGCAGGATTGCATCATATTCTGAGTTTGGATTTCATGTTTTTGTGCAAGTGAAATTAGTAAATGCATGTTCTCATTTAGTCTAAAACTACAGTAAGCATCATGTTCACACAGCGCACACAACGCAGACAGGAGAGCTGTCAGTCAATAAATGGGTAAAGAAAGTAACTGACATTATTATTTGAAAAAGTAACTTGATGTAAATTGAAAAGTAATGTGTTACTTGGAAAAATTAAATCTGATTATATAACTCACATTACCTGTAATCCACTACCCCCAACACTGATCATGGGTAATGTAGTTTTTCACCAGGGATTCCGGTGTTAAACATGATTATTTAAAAAAAGTGGAAATAATATGAACAGTTCTATACTATCAATTAACATCCTCTGAGCTCACAGTAGGTCAGTCTTATAATGCTATAATTGTTAAAAATAGATTTCCCTATGGAGAAAATGAATATCATTTTGGACCGTCGCTTCACTACCATTCACAAACTCTCTCCCGTGGTCATCCGGGTATATATACAGTGGGTACGGAAAGTATTCAGACCCCCTTAAATGTTTCACTCTCAAATGCACTTATACTGTATAAGTATACTCATGTATATTGTAATTAAGTTTTTACTAGTGCTATTCCATAAAAAAATATGTGAGCACATTATTTTATAGTTCTTAGCCTATGTATATATATATATATACTTAATTTATTAATTAGGTACTAACCCTGAACTAGGGTGACCATACGTGCCATTTTTCCCGGACGCGTCCTGGCCAGGATTTCTATATTGCTTTGATTCAAAGTACCTCGAGAGCGTTTCGAAAACATAAGGAACCGATGTCATACACCGATCGGTCTGCACACGCAAACAAAGCCAAACCCTAGATATTTTAGGCAATATAGAAATCCTAGCCAGGATGCGTCCGGGAAAAATGGCACGTATGGTCACCCTACCTGAACCGACCCCTAAAATTAACCCATATTTATAATTGTAATCATTGCTTTAATCATTGCTTTAATATTGCTGAAGTATAGTATCATGTCGTCTATTTAACTGAATACATGATTTGTGTTCCTTTGAGATAAAGAAGGTTTTTTTCGTAAATTTTTATAGCTCTTTATACAATACAATTGTTTCAAAGCAGCTTTGTTGCAAAATTAATCAATGATGAAATTACTTCAATTCCAGCTGTAAAGCAGAATCTGATTTAGCTATAAAGCAGCTCTACAGAAGAAAACAATGTCCTTTTTTTCAGCTAGGTTTAATTCAATATTCATTCAATTAAGTTCAGTAACCGTATCAGTGTTGCAGAGTTTGTCAATTCTGAAACGAAGAATAGCACGTAATTGTATTGAATGTACACTTGTAGTGTACTTCAGATCTTATAAAAATAATACACAGTGCTTGAAGATAATATACTATAAATTAAATTAAAGGCCACTTAAGTGTAGTCAAAGAGAGTACATCTTCAAGTGCTATGAAACAGTTTATGGAACAGTTATGTACACTTTAAAAAGTGCATTTTGTAATATGTCAAATTAAAGTACATTTTGTCACAGTATCACCATCCATGCCAGATCCTGCAGCTCCGCCCACTCGTTCACACATTTCTGGTATTCTGATTCCCCGCACCAGCCCCCAATCATCAAGTCACCCTATATAAGCTACTTGTCAGACTCTGTTCCGTGTCTGTGTGTGTTTCCTTCCCCCACGTGCTCCATGTTATGATTATTTCCTTATTTGGTCTTCCTGTTCCTGTCCTGATTGTGTTATCATTTGTTCCAGGTGTTCCCCGTTCTGTTCCATTGTTCCCAGGTGTGTTCCGTTAATTTTAGTGTATTTAAAGTGTTTTCTGCCCCTCGTTTTCTGTCCGGTATTGATCCCGTCAATCCCTGTGTCCTACGTGTGATTCCTGTGGTGTCAATATCAATAAAGACTGTGTATCCTGATTCTCCAGCGTTCTCCTCGTTCCTTGTTCCTCGCTCCTCACCGTAGGTGCACCGTGACAGAATACCGGACCCAAACAGAAAGTAGGCGGCACCGTTCTACCGAGTGTCCGGGCCCGAGCCAGAACCAGCCCTCCATCAAGCCCGCCGGCCGCGGCTCTCTCCAGCCCACCGGCCGTTCCTCAGTCAAGACCACCAGCCGCTCCAAAGTCAAGTTCACGGGCCTCTGCTCACTCAAGCCTGCAGACCACGCCTTTCACCCTGAACCTAAAGGGGAATCAAAGGAGGTCAGCTCTAGCCCCAGAGCTCGCTCCAGTGTCGGCTCCAGCCCCTGAGTTCGCTCCAATGCCAGCTCCTCGTAAATGAGTTTAGCCCAGTGAGGGCTCCTGTCCCCGAGTTTAGCCCAGTGAGGGCTCCTGTCCCCGAGTCTAGCCCTGAGAGGACACCAGTCCCCGAGTCTAGCCCAGAGAAGGCTCCAGTCCCTGAGTTTAGCACAGAAAGGGTTCCAGTTCCCATGTCCAGCCCAAGGAAGGCTCCAGACCCCAAGTCAAGCACAGGGAGGGCCACTGTTCCCGAGTTAGGCCTACGGAGGGCCTCTAAAGATGATATTCTCCCCAAGGATTTGTTCAAGGAGCCATGGCCTCCTGAACTGTCTGCTCCGCCATGGCCTCCTAGTCTGCCTGCACCGTCATGGCTCCCCAAGCTCCCTGTTCTGCCATGGCCTCCTAGTCTGCCTGCTCCGCCATGGCTCCCTAAGCTCCCTGTTCCGCCATGGAGCTGAACAGTGTTCAGAAGTACACTTATTTTGATCTGTTGTGTACCATACTGAAGCACATGTAGAGTACTTGATTATAATTTGAACTGTGGTGTGTTATTTGATCTAACATTTAAAATTACATTATTTTAAAAGTACTAAATTGGCCACAATAGCCTCATATTATAAATGTGCAATAACAAATATATTTAAACACATGACAAACAACTTTCAATAGAAATTACATTAAAGTATATTTTATCATGTGATGAGACTTGAACTATATTTCAAAGAGAATAGAGTATTGAGGTAATTATGAAATTACATATAAAGCATTCTCAAATATGAATGAGGACCCCTGTCCCCGAGTCTAGCCCTGAGAGGACACCAGTCCCCGAGTCTAGCCCAGAGAAGGCTCCAGTCCCTGAGTTTAGCACAGAAAGGGTTCCAGTTCCCATGTCCAGCCCAAGGAAGGCTCCAGACCCCAAGTCAAGCACAGGGAGGGCCACTGTTCCCGAGTTAGGCCTACGGAGGGCCTCTAAAGATGATATTCTCCCCAAGGATTTGTTCAAGGAGCCATGGCCTCCTGAACTGTCTGCTCCGCCATGGCCTCCTAGTCTGCCTGCACCGTCATGGCTCCCCAAGCTCCCTGTTCTGCCATGGCCTCCTAGTCTGCCTGCACCATCATGGCTCCCCAAGCTCCCTGTTCTGCCATGGCCTCCTAGTCTGCCTGCTCCGCCATGGCTCCCTAAGCTCCCTGTTCCGCCATGGAGCTGAACAGTGTTCAGAAGTACACTTATTTTGATCTGTTGTGTACCATACTGAAGCACATGTAGAGTACTTGATTATAATTTGAACTGTGGTGTGTTATTTGATCTAACATTTAAAATTACATTATTTTAAAAGTACTAAATTGGCCACAATAGCCTCATATTATAAATGTGCAATTACAAATATATTTAAACACATGACAAACAACTTTCAATAGAAATTACATTAAAGTATATTTTATCATGTGATGAGACTTGAACTATATTTCAAAGAGAATAGAGTATTGAGGTAATTATGAAATTACATATAAAGCATTCTCAAATATGAATGCATTTAATATATATTTCAACTATAATACATTTTCATAACATGCAATTAAGTGTCAGAAAATATTTCTTTAATGTATATTATTTCCAAAATAAGAACTATTTTTAAAGTGTACTTTTTTACATGTTGCCCTTATGAATTGTTCTTGTATCTACTTTTGATCATAGAGCTGATTATTTCTAGAGCTGAGTATTTCTATACTCAAATTATTATAAAAATGTTCTTAAAATAATATATATATATATATATATATATATATACTGTATATATATATATACACTGAACAAAATTATAAACGCAACACTTTTGTTTTTGCCCCCATTTTTCATGAGCTGAACTCAAAGATCTAAGACTTTTTCTATGTACACAAAAGGCCTATTTCTCTCAAATATTGTTCACAAATATGTCTAAATCTGTGTTAGTGAGCACTTATCCTTTGCCGAGCTAATCCATCCATCTCACAGGTGTGGCATATCAAGATGCTGATTAGACAGCATGATTATTGCACAGGTGTGCCTTAGGCTGGCCACAATAAAAGGCCACTCTAAAATGTGCAGTTTTATCACACAGCACAATGCCACAGATGTCGCAAGTTTTGAGGGATGCTGACTGCAGGAATGTCCACCAGAGCTGTTGCCCGTGAATTGAATGTTAATTTCTCTACCATAAGCCATCTCCAAAGGTGGAAGCCGTTCCGGTGGATGAGGCAGCACATACGCGCAGCGCGTGCCTCTGAGATATGCTAGTCCTTACTTTAGCTAGTCCTTACTTTAGCAAAGGAAAACCAGTCTCCTCTTGGTTTATATCGAAATCCTCCGACATTTTTCTTTACAAATCCTCGGTTTGTACTTCTAATTTGTGACCGGCGTTTTGTTTTGTTTTCTCTCCACATTCGTCACAAATCGCACAATGCCGACGACCTACGTCATCCGCCGGAACAGCTTCCGCGTATGACAGATACCGGAAGTGAGAGAAAAGTGATTATTACGTTTGAAATATGGATATTTTCCATATTTCAGAGCCAAGGCCACTGAATCCGCTCCGCTATTGCCCCCTGAACTGTCTGCTCCGCCATGGCCTCCTGAACTGCCTGCTCCACCATGGATCCCTAGTTTGCCTGTTCTGCCATGGCTCCCTGAGTTCCCTGCTCCGCCATGGCTCCCTAGTCTGCCCACTCCACCTTTAAAGCAAAGGATGCATATGGTCTCGATACAAAATTAAATAAAGATTCTTTAGTATACCCCATAACACATATGGTAAATTTGTCCAATAGGCAAGCAGTTGTTCCATCTGCTTGGAAAGTGGCTTCAGTTTATAAATCTGGAGATAAATCAAAATTAATAATTATAGGCCAATTAGCATCATTCCGATTATATCTAAGGTAGCAGAGAAATGGATAGCTAAGCTTTTGACTAATCATCTAAATAATTGTTTTACTTCTTTACATCCAATGCAATTTGGTATTTGCAGCAATTATTCAACAGAATCAGCAAATTGTTTGTTTGTTGAGAAAGTCAAATGCTTATTAGATGAGAGTGTGTGTGTGTGTTGGTGCTTTAATTTAGATCTAAAGAAGACATTTGACACTGTTGACCATCAAGCTCTTTTATCTAAACTAACAATTTAACATTTTTCAGAGGAGGCAATTCTTTGGATAAAATTATACCTTTAAAATATGAAACAATATGTGTGTATTGACGGTACAAATCTTCTTAACTTGCTTACCCTAAGGGGGTTGCACAAGGCTCCACCTTGGGACCAGTTTTATTTTCCCTTTATATTAATGATTTACATGTTCAGAAGGCATTACATTTACATGTTCAGATGTATGCTGATGATGTAGTAATTTTTACCCATACTAATAACTTAGAAAAAGCTTCGATTACTTTGACTTCTGCTATGACCAATGTTCAAGATTGGCTTAGGTTTATTCTTGAACACACACACACACACACACACACACACACAACTGTGTGTATGATGTTTGCAAAACAACTAGTAGATATGACACATTCAAATGTATTCTTGAGAGGGGAGGAGCTTGAAATTGATAAGAGTTTACATATCTTAGCGTTACTTTGCATTCTACTTTCTAACTTTTAAAAGTCACATAAGAAAGTTGTCTAATATTGTAAAAATTAATTTAAAGAATTTTAAGTACATTAGGCCAATTCTGACAGTCAGTGCTGCCAGGTTGTATTTACAGTCAATGATTTTATCACATATTCAGTATTTTTCATTCATAGGTGGCACAACTCTCAAGTTAATAGAATCATTGTATAAGAAGGCGATAAAAGACAAAAGCAAAACTGCCATTTAGGCGAACATCTTTTGGACAGAAAGTATTGTCGGTAATGGGAGTAAATATTGGAATAGTTTACCGCAGTCAATAAGACAATGTTCTACTCCTCACACTTTTTAAATATCATCTTAAAAAGTGGCTTATGACGAGTCAGTTGCGTAAACATTATACTTGAAAATTTTAAATAATGTGTTTGGGGTATTTGTGTTTTATGCAGTGTTGTTTGTATATCTGAGTACCTGTTTTTGTGTGTACCTGCCTAGGGACTGCGAATGTAAATTAGCAATGTTATAATCTGGCTTGTTTATATTTTGTGTTTCATAGTAATGTTCATTAACATGCATTGTCCCTATCAAATAAATAAACAAATAAGAATGTTTTCTATTCATTAGGTTTGCTAGAGTACTGTATGTCTGCTAAAACATCCAGCACTCATCTAAGAAAAATAAAATCATGTTATGAGATGACATTGCAAGATAAAAAAAAGTTGTCAGATGAATTTTAAAAAGTCGCTACATAATGACTTTTTGACTATTGTAACAGCTCCGTTTTACAATCCTCAACACCAAGATGCATGATTAAAATCTGTGAGCCCTATGCTAAGCTAGTAACATTGTATCCAGTTTACGACCTACAGGTAAAATATAGAAGTAGAAGTAATAATAGAAGTTTTTTATTTTTTTTTACTTCCAATTATAGTCGCATATTTTGGTTCATATTGTATTTGTGGTGAGCGATAGTCTGTTACCTATACACAAATCAGCTCTATTTTCTATTGGCCTTTACGTGTCACCCTTGTGAATCATTCTTGTCTCTATTTACATTCCTATTTAAGTGGTTTGATTTATGTCTTCACCATCTGGTGCTCAGTTATTATAATAGCCTACTTTTCCCCAACCTCAATGTTTGTCTGCAAGTTCAGCACAAAACTTCCCTCCACTTCTGAACACATTCGCAATCTGAACTGAGCTTTGCACTAGAGACTAATTTGCCTCAGCGAGTCAAAACTTGGAAATTCGTTCTGATGCAGTTCAGTGCCTCAGCATGGTGAGGTGAGAGCTCAGTAAATTACACTTTAAAGTGTTTTATCCCCAATGAGCTCCTTTAATGAAACTGTTTCCATCCAGTCACAGGATGTAATCTATTACTCAAAGATAAATGTGTTTCTATAAACTCAAACAATAGACAACATCATTCCATATGGTAGTTTTTTTTTCAATAAAACCTATTGTCAACTGATGACTACTCTATGCAAGGGGATTTCAAACTTTCTGATATCAAGGACCTCCTTATATGATGATGGGGATCATATTATTTTAAATTAAATAATTGTTTTAAATCAAATAAATATCTTTTGTGTTGTCATTGTACTTAGGCAACCTAATAATCCTCAGAAACTATTAAATGTAATGTTTAATTAATATCCTAAGTTAGCATGTGAACTTTTACAACCCTAAAAATACATGATAATTAATTAATTAACTTTTTATTGTATTGTACTGTATTGTATTGTAGTCCCTTGGCACCACCTCAATTTGAAAATCCCTGGACTATGCAGTTGGTAAGCTACTTTAGTAAGTGTAAATGTAAAGCAGGCATTAAAGGCAGAGAAGAAAATCTGAAACCTATTGAATAAATGTGTAAAAAAGATAAATAAGTAAAATTTTAGCACTTAACCTGCAACTTACAGCAGAGACTTTGTCATAAGCACCACTCATCATTTATAAAAAAAAAGAAAAAAAAAAGTTGAACACACACACACACACACACACACACACACACACACAAAACTGTGTGTATGATGTTTGCAAAACAACTAGTAGATATGACACATTCAAATGTATTCTTGAGAGGGGAGGAGCTTGAAATTGATAAGAGTTTACATATCTTAGCGTTACTTTGCATTCTACTTTCTAACTTTTAAAAGTCACATAAGAAAGTTGTCTAATATTGTAAAAATTAATTTAAAGAATGTGAACCGACGCTATTTATAATCTGTTGCTTCATTGACCCTCAAAAAAGTATGAAGCTCATATGACCATTAACAATGTAACCAGTTCATTGAAATGGGAGACTGGTAGTGTCCACTGAAATGGGTCATGGGCCCCAGCTCTCAAATTAATTTCAGAGACACTGCTGTAATTGCAAAGAGCTTGCTCAATACCAATAAGTCACACTAATGAGAGGTATTACCATAATGAGAACAAGAGAGAGAGAGGGAAGGAGGGGACAGAAATGAGACAGGAAAGTGTGATATGCCATATGCATCATATCACCACCTGTAAACAAACCCTTATTCAGCTTTCAGAATAATACAACACAGGTGTAGCTGCCACTACAGGATGTATAACCTATTTGCATTAAGGTGCTCTAAGTTAATTTAGAGGGACAATGACATTTACAGCTTTCCTAAACCTAAGTTTGGCATTGTTAGCTGGAGTACATGCACTTAATGGTAATTTTCATTCTTCTCAGTCCATTCTTTAAAATTCATGCAGATTCATTCGGTTTAGTTTACAAAAGTGAGGAAGTGATTTTGATTCATCCCAGTGACTCAAATCTTTTGATTCCATTAACCAAACATATGAATTCAGATTCGTTCACTGACTATGTTTACATGGACATCAGTAATCTAATTATGTACCTTATTCTGAATAAGACAATATTACGATTAAGGTGTTTACATGAGTTGCTTTTAGAATTTTTTGAGTGGGAAACACTCTAGGAAGATGGCGCCTGTGTGCATGGCAAGCCACTTGCTGCCCTCACCTACGTTTTTTACTATGTCCTGCTGTTGGCTGTTTATATGTTTTCTCACGGCATTAAACTATGTCGAGACTCTCACTTATGATCGTCAATCACTCCTGGACATTCGTAGTTGCTGTATGATTGTCTCTGAAACGAATTTGGGAAAGTTCGTGGACATCCCACACAGGAGTATTATACGAGACATTCCGGATTTCCTTCGTCGATGGCCGCTTAACATCACCCCGAGAAAGCGTCGGAGAAGACTATTATACTTGTCACATTTTTGCGAGGATTTTACTGCGCTTTACAATAAAGTTAACTCTTCCCTGTCGGTTGAGTCATCACTCTCTGATCTTGATGCTGAACACCATTTCAATTATTTAAATACAGTCTGGACGGACGTATTAAACTCCATTGCACCTTTTAAGCATTTTAAACAAAAACCCAAATCAGAACCCTGGATTGATAATAACATTCGCTCCCTCAGACAATCATGCAGAAAAGCGGAAAGAAAATTGAAAAAAGACAAACTGCAAATCTCTTTTGATATTCTGAAAAATAGTTTGTCCTTATATCAAAGAGCTGTTAAGAAAGCCAAGCCTCCTATTTTTCAAATCTTATTGAAAAGCATCACTGCACTCCTAAAATACTTTTCTCTGTTATTAACTCCGCTCTAAATTCTCCTACTAATTATTTTCAAAATCCTTCCTTTGCGCTTTCTGAGGACTTCCTGAGATACTTCTGTGACAAAGTTACAAATTTGAGGGCCCAGATACAGGTAACAGATTACGTTGAGTTGCCACCTACAAATTCAACACCTTGGACAACATTTAACGATGTATCTTTACAAACAGTCAAGGAGGTGATCACAAAATTAAAACCCTCTTTCAGTTTTTCTAACGCCTCTGTTTTAGAAAATTATCGACCGATTTCCACCTTACCATTTATCTCAAAAGTAATGGAAAAAATTGTGCTCCTACAACTTCAGCCTTTTTTAACTAATAATCACATCTTTGAAAAATTTCAATCTGGGTTCAAATCACGCCACAGAGTTTTAAATGATATTTTAATGACTACTGACTCTGGTGCTTCTGCTATCTTAGTGATGTTGGACTTGTCATCTGCCTTCGACACTGTCGATCACGAGATTCTTATTTCTCATTTGGCGTCTCATGTGGGACTGGGGGGGGGTGTGTGTGGAGGTTTTAAACTGGTTCAAATCATTATTAACAAACAAGAGATTTGTGGTAAAAACGGGAAGTTTTCACTCGACCACAGGCAACCTAACTTGTGGAGTTCCACAAGGTTCTATCTTATCTCCCGCTCTCTTCTCTCTTTATCTTCTTCCTCTGGGCTCTATTTTTAGAAAACACAACGTCTCTTTTCACTGTTACGGCGATGACCTACAAATTTATTTGCCTCTGACTAAGGAAACAAACTTTACCATTGGTACTCTTACTGCTTGTCTTACTGATGTCAAATCATGGCTTTCTAAAAACTTTCTATTCTTGAACCCAGATAAAACGGAAGTTATTGTTTTTAGTCCCTCAGAACATAGGGCAAGTATTCAACCCAATCTCGAGACCTTAAACTCCTTAATTTCTCCCCATGTTCGACATTTGGGTGTGTTGTTTGATAATTCCTTAAAATTTGATAAACAAATTAGTGCTGTAGTAGGTTCTAGCTTCTTCCATCTTCGCTCCCTTTCTAAAATTAAGTAATTTCTCTCAAAAAGCTCTCTAGAGGTTGCTATCCATGCCTTTATTACGTCTCGGCTGAACTATTGCAACGCCCTCTATTTCGGAATATCAAAGTCCCAAATCTCTCGGCTACAAGTAGTTCAAAATGCAGCAGCTAGATTCTTGAAGCGGTGTAAAAAGTTTGATCATGCCACTCCCCTCTTGCGATCATTGCATTGGCTGCCAGTTCACCATCGAATTGAATTTAAAATATTGCTACTTGTCTATAAATCACTTAACAATCAAGCTCCGTCTTATTCATCTGATTTACTCCACCCCTACTCCTCGAAGAGGGGACTAAGATCAGAGGGCAAATTTCTCCTTCAGACCCCTAGAACCTGCTTAAAAACCAGAGGATCTAGAGCAGGGGTGGCGAACGTCAGTCCTGGAGAGCCGCAGCCCTGCAGAGTTTTGCTTCAACCCTAATCAAACATACCTGAACAAGCTAATCAAGGTCTGAAGGGTTACTAGAAAGCTACAGGCAGGTGAGTTTTAATTAGGGTTGGAGCTGTACTCTGCAGGGCTGCAGCTCTCCAGTACCGGAGTTCACCACCGCTGATCTAGAGCCTTTGAAGTGGCTTGTCCCACCCTCTGGAACAACTTACCAGTTCACATCAGAATAGCTTCCACTTTATCTGAGTTCAAGTCATATCTTAAAACACATATTTTCTCTCTGGATTTTAACATGTAGTAATATGTGCCTTTGAATTGTTTTAATCTGCTTTTGTTGTTGTATGGATTTTGAATTGTTTCTATTTGTTTACTGATCTTCTCTTTGTTATATATTATTGTATGTTGTGCAGCACTTTGGTCGGCCTTGTTTCGTGCTTAAATGTGCTCTAGAAATAAAACTGAACTTAAACTATACATTAGTCAATGCATTCAATGGGAATCGAAACCCTGATTGAGCTGCAGGAATATTCTTCAAGTGCAGTTAATTTTTTGACATGCTATACATGCAAACAGACGACGGTGTTGTTGATGCCATTCTTTTGTTTGCCGTCAAACGGTTGACCACTGCCGTGTGTGTATCCTGTCGCAAAATGCGGCGAAAAGTCCTACACGACGGTAATAATTTGATTGATTAAGGTGTGTACATGTCTTTACAGCACTTCAATAATGCGACTAAAATAGGAATTCTCCACATGTCTTAATTTGATTAGTGTTTACTTCGATTATGACTTTAGCCGGATTAAGGTAATAAAAAATCTCTGTTTACATGGTATATTCTTAATCAGAGTATTGTCTTAATCGTATTAAAATTGGAGTATTGTTGTCCATGTAAACGTACTGACTGATTATTTAACTGATTCTTTTGATAGGTTACATCCTCATACCAGTAGGTGGCGACAAGTGTGAGTCTGAGTAGGTACTTCTTTTGAACAAGTAATTACTTTGCAATTGTTAAAAAAAGTTCTATATAGTATGAATGTGTGAAGTGTGAATGATATCTGGATGTACTACAATTTCCATGTTGTCATTATGTGACCTACCAGTGTCAGTTGTGTCGCTTCATTGCCATTCACAAATCCTCTCCCATGGTCACATAGGATAGTAAAGTTTCCAATGGATGCATACTTCAGAATCTTACCGGAAATAGCAGGTCATCTGACTACTCTTTTATGAATACTGTGAATTTGGATAGTCTACTCTTTCACATACTGTTTTTGCCTACTACTGTATATAGCAAGTAAGTAGGCAATTTTGGATGCAGTCTTTGTGCATTTTTTCATATTATGAGTTGTTGAATTATTCACACAGCATTTTGTTTTTCAAAAACGCATGGTTATTTAAGGCTGAAGTTAGTATTTTTTTTACAGTTTATTAAAATTGGTATGTTTATGGATCTACTAAGACTCCAGAAAAAGAGATTCAGCACCAGAAACGTCAAAAACATTTCTGGGCTTAACTATTATCAAGATGGAAATTTTTACAGTGACACATAAGGATCATTCTTCCAGCCCGTTTGATCAGTCATTAGCGGTCAGCAGGTCTCAGATTGTCTAGTTTTGTAATGAGGGAGTCGACAACGGAGTTGGGGATCCAAATGCAGGCTTTAATAAACAAGGCATAGTCATGCAGACAGGGTCCAGTAACAGCAAACAGTAATATCCGAGGCAGGGGCAAAAGAGTAATCCAGATAACAGGCAATGGTAAGGGCAGGCAGCAGACAATCAGAATCGAGGAAATAGTCCAGGGTCAAAAACACTAAGGCAAGGCAAAACTGTGAAAACTAGGAACACAAAAGAAACTTGGAAAATATTCAAACATTCAATCACCAGTGATGTGAGAGTGTGTGTGTGTACCATTCTTATAGTGTGAGACTGATGAGGTGATGAGAGACAGGTGATTGCAATTGATAATGAGCCGAGCAAAGGATTATGGGAACTGGAGTCCGCGGTGAATAGTAAAGGGTACATGATGGGGTGCCCTCTAGCGGAGCTCGTGGGCACTCCAGCTAGAGATCGTGACACGTTTATTCAAAAAAAGGAAAGACTGAATTGTTCAGTAGGTCCAACCAATAAATTGCTCTTCTTACAGTTGGCTATTTAGTCATGTTGTAGCCTTTGGATTATGGGTAACACTTTACAATAAGGTTCATTAGTTAAACATTAGTTAATGTATAAACTAACATGAACTAACCATGAGCAATACATTTGTTACTGTATTTACTAATCTTCACTAACGTTAGTTAATAAAAATACAGATGTTCATTGTTAGTTCATGTTAGTTCACAGTGCATTAACTAATGTTAACAAGATTTTAATAATGTGTTAGTAAATGTTTAAATTAACATTAACAAAGATTAATAAACGCTGTATAAGTGCAGTTCATTATTAGTTCATGTTAACTAATGTAGTTAACTAATGAACCTTATTGTAAAGTGTTACCGAATTATGAGTGAATGAGAATGTTTCATTCATTTAAATATTTGTTCAAAAAAACAATACCCTTCATCAGAATGGAGGAACAAGAGCGTAACTGAGAGGGTAAGAGTAATGTCAGTTCATCTTGACGGAGAGGCAATTTGAGTCAGGCTGAGTCACGAGTGCTGACATAATGGAAATTTGCAGCCAATGGGCAACAGGAAGTTCATTTTATATAATGAAGACAGCCAGAATGATGCTAGTGCTCAGGAAGAAGACCAGTCTTTCTGATTTTTGTGTTCTAATCTTGAATGTCTGTAGCAGGAACCACACATTGCCAGTGCCACAAGCATTCCAGAAAGCTTTTCAAAATTCTAATTTTATTTAGTTATTTTCGAAACATAAAGTATGCAGTAATTTCCCTTCATAAAACCAGGTCAAGCTGACGCATGGCTATGCTGTCACTTTCCTTCATATTTGATAAGCTCAAACTCTAGCTCCAGGCTTTACACTTTTTTTTTTTGGACAATACGATAAAAAAAAAGCATCACGATATGTGTAATTTTATATCACTGTAACAGTATAAATCACCATATAGTTATTTTTTGTTTTTCATTTCTTCTTATTATTATTTATTTTATTTTATTATGTATGTGTATATATATATATATATATATATATATATATAATCCTTAAATCTGAATAGATTTGGCTCACTGTCCAAGACAAAAAGCTGTTGAGGGCAATTGATAGTTGAGAAGTGTCCTCTCACCACTCCTTTAATGAGACTCCAGAGATTGCATGTCTTTCTAAAGTTTTGACAGTTCTGTAGGCAAATGGGGAGAAACTTTTATATGAATAAAGTGCAGATTTATTTATAAATTAAACTGGATAGACAGAACATTTAAAAAGTGAAATCTTTGTATTTTTTAGTATAATTTGTATGTATTTGTATGTCAGTTTTTGTATAGTAGAATGTATTTATGAAAGCTAATCAGATATGACAAAGATGACTACAACTGAAACAGAGTTATTTTTACAAACCAGTAGTTAGCTACCCTACAAGCTACTAAAAGACATTAGCTACAAAAATGAAAAATATAATTTACATTTTATATAATTCAATGATGACAAAGGATGACAGTTTGAATCAACTAGAACATATTTCATTTAAATCAAAAACATAATGTAAATAACAGCAGTGATTTTCTCAAAAAACAGTAATTGCATTTGAATTACAATATTTTGGACATCTGGAAGTCATAATTCTCGTTTCAATGCAAAATTGACATCTTTTCAAGTATTCCCTGAACCTTTAGAACCCTTAAGTAAAAAACAAACAAACAAACAAACAAAAAAATGTAAAGTATAATAAGCTTCCCACTGTCTTTTCAATATATAAATATATATATATGTATTTTTTTTAAAGTGCATTTTATTAGGTTGTTTGTGAGTCTGGGAACAGGACAACAATTGGTGGAACTATAAAAAAAGACTAAACAGAGAAAGGCTTCGCACTTTGGCCTTTACTTGAATTCTGGATGAGATCTATAAATGCTTCAAAATGGCAGTTTCTTTAAAGATGGTATTAAAGCTCTGCACACACTTCAACTGTGCCTTTGTGAGCAAACACACCGGGGGAAATTGGAAGACAAGCTGCAGCTTTCATAAGATAGCATGATTAAATAAAACAAGGCAGTTAAAGATGAAATATTTCTTAGATCTCATCAATAAGAATTCTAATAGTCCAAAGGTCTCATTCAGTACAATAAACACAGTGTTAATTTCATGTCATAAGCACAAGTCGTGATATTATACAGACAACCTGTGAAGGTTTTTTTTAAACATGTAAATTTGAGCATCTTTAGAGCTAGTATCTCACTCTCTGTCCTTGCTCATATGAAGTTTGGCGGCATTTTCAGATGCAACGATGCGTTCTGTGTGAACGTCCCCCTAGATGTAATTTTTTTTACAAACTGAAGCTTATTATATTGTAGCTTATTCTGTATCCCTAATTATGCATTGTAAATATAGGATTTATTAAAATCTTGTTTCCCATCTTGCAGCAGACTACTGTGATCTGGCATACTTAAAGTGTGTTGTACATGCACTTTGGTTTGGGTAAAGAAGTTTGAGTGAGTAATAATCAATATCAATCCCCAATGACAATATTTATTCAGATTTTCATCTTCAACAACATTGTGAATGTTGATAAAAAATGCAATTAGCATGATAACACAATAGCCATTGACTATTAAATGACCCATGACTGTCAGATCAACATATTTCTTTCCTCTCCAATATGTTAGGAAGGATTGTTGAGTAGCAATAAAATGAAATGTGGAGTGTGTGTATATGAGGATATTAATATGACAAAATTATTGACAGGCCGGTTTACGGTGACAGGATACACATGACCATGAGACAAAGTGGTCGAAATGCGAAGCCTGTTCATCATCTCGTTTATTATATCATCTCGGTCTTTCGCACACACTCTCATGAGCTCTTGAGTCAGGCATTATCTCATTCATTGGTGGAATAATCTAAACACAGCCTGTCATGTCTTTCGTCGCCCATATGCTGGTGAGGGTCGACAGGGTGAGAGAGTGAATCACTCCAGCTGAGGCGAGTCAGTGCAGGAAGCAGCAGTGGCCTTGATGTTTGTATGTGAGGGGGAAGATCCTACTGACCCCAGATGGAGGACTGTTTGGAGTCGTCTGTGGTTGATGCTACAGGACAGTTCTGCTTTACTGGTTCTTCCCCACAGCGAGTCCCTGGAGACGGCTGCGCGCAGGCTCTCTTCATGCATGCCGCTGAGCTGCATGTTAACTATTTCATGTTTCCTTGAGGAGGAGAAAAGGAATCAGATATTAAAAGGCATCAGCATCAAAAGAGAAACATCAAATCTTCAGTATGTTATATTGAATGCTCCATGGCAGCAGATTAAAAACATACTTTTGCTGTTGCTAGAGACCCATTCATTACAATTTAATTTGTCCTCTTCTTTTAAACTCTATGCACACTGGAATACATTACTGTCATCCACAGTAACATTTGCTTGACATTGTCATCTGATTAAAAATTTGATTTTAGAACATTGCTGCTGACGCAGTGCAAGTTCGGAATACACACAATCTATCTATCTGTTGGCAATGTTCAGATGGAACACTATATACAGCACAACACTGCCTATTGAATACTAATCATATATAAATATATTATGTGAAACAATGTGAATTATGCAGCTATACAATTTCAAACAGTATATTTACATAATTAATCCAGTATCGTAATAACAGTATCCTAAGCGAATGCAGGGTTCCAGGCTTGAACTTGATCAATATTATGCAACATGGCTAGACCTCACTGGTAGAAGATGCTTATGCCTGAACTGCAAGAGGGTCAAGCAGGGCTGAAGAAATCGACTGGGACTTGTCTGGAAATGACAAAGGTGAGAGGGAGGTTGGACTGGAGAGTGGGTGAGCATTTACAGTGGACGAGACAGACGTGTTAGCTGTCAACAGGAACGTACAGGAGCGCGGCCTCTCAGGATGAATGCTACAAGACAGCACCTCTTTGACTTTTGCCAAGTAAACATGATCAGATAGTGTATACAGCGTGCGCGTGATGAAAGCTGAGATATTTAAAAGTCTTGAATCAATTATTTTGTCCATCACTACAGAATTCATGAAGCCCAAAAATATTAAGCACCTACACTGTAAAAAATTACCGTGAATTTAACGGTAAAATACTGTAAAAATGCTAGAGTAAAAACCTGTTAAATGGTTAATGGTAAATTCCCCTACTATATACAGTGAAAAACTGTATTAAACATTACATGTATTGGACATTAATTTTATGGTAGTATACTGTTTTTTGGAAGTGGAAAAAGACCGTATAATTTACAGTGAATAACCGTAAATTGACATTCCCAGAATTCCCTACGTTACATTTCAAATTTGATGTTTTTTTGTTGAAATAACTATGTTTCTTCTTAGTTTTTTCTTATCAGTTTTGTATATTAGGGTTGTGTGTTACACCTAATGTTGTTAAATGAATGTTTATTGCATTAATTCAGTTTCATGTGTGTCATCATGATGGTGTTTAGTGTTTGTGTGAATAACACTGTGCACCTTCTATATATGTTATTAATTAAAAGCTGCTTGTGATGGGCTTTGGTTCATCATGTGACTTTCTCATCACCACCTGCATTTGGTATTACAATTATTAGTGTATTACAAAGGTACAAAACAGATTTTAGTACTTCAATAGGTTGGTATATTAACATTATATCAGTTAATGAAATTATGGTATTTATCTGTAAATTTAAGTTAAAACCGTAAAACCTAAAATGTTGCTACCGCATTTTTTATGGTAAAATTCTGGCAACCACAGGTGCCGGTTGTTTACCGTAAATTTTACGGATTTTTTTTTACAGTGTATACTTTGTCACATATTTTAGCACTACTACTAATTTCAGCATGACATGAATGCAGCAGAAATACTTGAGCCGTCATAATTACAGATTTCACTCTGGTTGGTTGACAAGACATTTTTGTTTCAATGGCAACGCTAATAATACCGTAATAGATCCAATCGCTCCATTTTGGCAGGTTCAAACAATAAATAAATAAATAAAATAAATAAATATACTATTTAGGTACTAATTTGTACATTTCACATACTTATATGCATCCTAATATGCAGGGGTAAAAAAATAAAAAAATACATATGATATATTACTATTGATGATGTTTGAAAATAGCATACAGAAGAATAAAAAAATAGCTGTATATCACACACACACACAGGTAAATGGTATACATTCATGATCTTCTATTGACCCTCATTCAACTCTGAACTTCATTATCATGAGTTTTGATTGACATGACATGATATGAAAACTATTCCTCATGAATATTCCAAGGTCCTAATAAAAGTTCTAAAAATCTAATTGTGTATGGCCACGGTGGGGTTTCTGGTCTTGAGTGTGGTTGGATAATTTAAACCATGCATAACTGTAATTCTCTGCATATATATAATAAATGTTTTATGTAAAATACACCAGGGGGTTAAAGTGCCGCTAACCTTCAAACATTTAAAACATCAAAGTTGGTTCCTAGTTCTAGTAATTTCTTACATGCTGTGAAGCAGCTAATTGCAGTGCCTGCTTGAGAACTACCTTTAAAAACAACATTTCTTGACTCAGCGAGGCAAACCTTTCAGAACATATATGCCACACAATTATGTGCAGTAAATTATTTAAAACATAGTCACTGTGTGGTGTAAATATGGATATAAATGGTCATTTGTAAAGTAAGTCAGTTTTTCAAACAGTGAAGGTGAATGGTGACTATATGATTGGTCCTTATACATGTTCATTGCATTGAAAAGAGCAGCATAGACATTTTGCTAAATATCTCAAATAGCATTTTGCCCCAGAAAGAAAGTCAGTAACACTTTAGTATAGGGACCAATTCTCACAATTAACTAGTTGCTTATTAGCATGCCTATTATATTGGCTGTTTATTAGTACTTATAAAGCACATTTTCTGCATGACCATATTCCACATCCCTAATCCTACCCAATACCTAAACTTAACAACTACCTACTAACTATTAATAATCAGCAAATTAGGAGTTTATTGAGGCAGAAGTCATAGTTAATGGTTTGTTAAAAGTGAGAATTGGACCTTAAAATAAAAGTTTGACCAGAAAGTCATATGAATTTGAAACAAGATGTGAGCAAAAACCGAAATGACGGAAGTTTTCATTTCTAGGTGAACTATCGTCATTTTTTTTTTTGGTAGCACTTTACAATAAGGTTCCATTTATAAAGGGTTTATAAAGGTGTTTATAAATGACTAATAACTCATTCATAAATGCATTATAAATCATTAATAAGCAGTTATAAATGCATGAATAAAAAGGATGATTTTAATGCAATACCTGCCAAATAGTGAGCCTTTTTAACTCACATTTGAAATGCTTATAAATACATTTATTCATACTTATTTCACTCACTTCCAGTTTTTTTTTCATGATGCAGCAAAAATGGACTTTTATAGCTTTTATATACCATAAAAGCACAACCATGACTTGATGAGATATCAATAATGAAAACTGTAATTCCAATATTAGTTACCTGTGAACCTTAATGGAAAGAAACATTTATTAATGAGTTATAAACGTTAATAACCTGTGAAAGTAATGTAAATTGTAAAGTGAACCATTTATTAATGAGCTATAAACTTTAACAACGTTTTAAAGAGTTATAAATGTGAAAGTGAACCTTAAAGTAAAGTGGACACACTAATCATTTATTTATTAATTATTAATGCACACACTGTCTGCAATGTCTCCTCACAGTTAGCTTACCCGTAAAATCAGTAAACACTATGTGAACAGTCCTAAGAGGGTGACTTCTTTTCTTGAAATGTGGCTGGATGCTCACCAGTGCCACAATATTATACATATTTGTCTCAGATTGTAGTGAAGGACAGTGAGGAAGTAGGATTCCGATGCAGCAGTACCTATCAGAAATATAAAATGATATCAGAAATTATTACTGCTTATTAATATGACAATGTTCTGTAACGGTGCTTTCGGTCATTGATTTAATGATTATTTTAAAACAGTTAAATTAGTTAAATTATGAATATTTGGTTGCCTTTATTGAGCTTGCATTTATCACATATTTTTGTTGTAAATATGTGATGATTAGTTATAATTTGGTGGAAAAAAATGACTGTTTTTCTGACTTGTTTAATGTGAGTTTACTTGTATAAGCCACATTTGGTGTGAAGTTATGCTCAGGAATGTTCCAATGTGCTGTAAAAGAAAGCACATTTTCATATTTTTGTTTCAAGTTTCAAGTTGTTTACTGATATACTGCAACAACAATAAAATATATTTTGCCAGAAAAATACCACATTTTTCTGTGTGTGCAAATAATCAATAAGTAAATGATTAGTGTGTCCACTTTACATTAAGGTGCACTTTCACAGGTTATTAACATTTATAACTCATTAATAAATGGTTCACAAGTGTTCACTTTACATTTATGTTTACAAGTAACTAATATTGGAATTAACAATTTCATTATTAATATCTCATGAAGTCATGGTTGTACTTGCATGTCCCCTATCAGTTTTTAATCATTACTGTGGACAGGCATCGTGAACTTTTGCAGAGAATTGTGGGTAAGATACAGAGTAGCTTCTAGTAAGAAAAGCGACACGAGTCATGAGATATAAATGAGAAAACTATAAATACAACACCCTTCAGTCTAGCTATACAAGTCTGTTTTTGCTGAATCATGAAATAAATCAGGAATCTGGTTTTAAGTGAAATATGTATAAAACATGTATATTTATTAAGCATTTATAGCATGTAAGTTAAAAAAGGCTCACTATTTGGCAGGTATTGCAATAAAATCACCTTTTTTTATTCATGCATTTATAACTGCTTATCAATGATTTATAATGCATTTGTAAATGTGTTATTAGTCATTTATAAACACTTTATAAATGGAACCTTAATGTAAAATGCTACCTTTTTTAAAAAAAATCTGGGCCAACACAAACCAGCATCAGCAAACCATTTCTGAATCACATAACTGTAGCATCTAATGAAGCGTCAAGGCACAGAGACACACAACAAATTTAGACTAGGCTACATTACATAAGAAACTTGGGAGTCCTCCAACAGATATAGAAAGAAACACTTTGATTAAACGTGGCAAAATTGAATTGGTGCTAAGCTGAACTGACTTGCCCTCCCGATGCATTCAGAGCTGCTCTCCAAATGAGAGGATTGTTGTATGGGCAGATATTCTTGAGTGCTGTTGGCCCTAAAGGTTTTTTCCCTTATGTTGACTTGTTTCAGCTCTACTTCTCTGAAAGCCGACTTCGCCCCTGTGCCCGAGCAAATGAAAGGTGACAGTCTTCATGGCTTTCTGAGATTCTGATAAAAGATGGCATGCATGTAGAAATGAAATGTCATTTTCTCCCCTTCTCAAGATCTGAATTCACAAGAAAACATTAAACATGGGTTACATCGACTGAGAAACTGATGCGAACAAAAGCAAACAAAGAAATTTAGAATGTAATACAAATCACTGTGGACAATTGACCACTGCTTTCCTTGCAACAAGTGAAAATTGTCACTACATTATTTTATAATATACAGTGTCTATAATGTACAGTGGCTCGCAAATATGTGGACACTTTTAGAAACTCAAGTCACATTCTACATGAATTTCATCACAAGATGTGAAGCACACATGCACGCACGCACACACACACACACACACACACACACACACACACACACACACACACACACACACATACAGGAAGCAAGGGTTTGAAGTAAAAAAAAACATCTTAATGGAGGACATATATATATACATAGATACATATGAAGAGTTCAGATGCAAAAGCCTCTTAGTGCCATCTGAAATTTTCTTCTAAAATTAGCATTTTTATCAGGCTCCTAAGTTTAGGTTCAGTATTTTTACTTGAATGGCAATGTATAGGTCCTTTTCTATGTCATTAAAGTGAAATAAATAAACATAAATAAAGGAGCTTGATAAAAATACTAATTTTAGATGAAAAAGTCAGACGGCACTTAAATTACTCAATAGTAATAAGTATGAAAGAAAGAAATTTAGAACGTGTCCTGGTTCTAGCTACAATGGACCAAAAAAAGATCTGACCTTTAAGTCCAGGTGCAGTTCAAATGTAAAGAAAGCCAGCATTGTTTTCACTCTTTTTAGTTCACAAAGTCTGAGTTTGGTCCTTTAGATCTAAGTATGAAAATCACCAATCAAATGCCACCAAGCAAACAACAGATTTAGCTCATTCTACATCACCTCTGTTGTCTCTTCAATTAATTTGCAAGACACAAATCCATCTAGATTAATTTCAGGAGCCGATGTTGTGTGGAAACAACAACACCAGCATCAATATCACACAAAAAAGAATTATGCCTACGGGTTTAATGTTCAATTAACACTTGGTTGCACATCTCGTTTTTTTTCTCTACACATTAGACTGTCCAAGGTGCTGATTGAAATGCAATTATTGAATTAAGTACTAGCAATAGTGGTGATGTCCTCAAATAACCACTGCCTTTACTTCAAAAGAGACATTGTAAACAATGTCAGGTAACCTAAATAAGGCAGATTGGTTAAGATTTTGGTAAGAAATATAGTTTATTATAACTGACACAACCTAATTATTTTGGGTTATGCCAACAAAAATAACTCTGAAAGGTCAAATTGGGTAACATATCTTTATATTAACTCTTTCCTCACCATTGTCAAACTTTTCTGTCTTTTATGAGACAACACTTCCCTTCCACTGATGGAATTTTTTGTCATTTATTCCATCATGTTTTCACTGTTATATGGGAGGGGGCTATTACATATCTTCTGAAAGAGTATGGAATGTCCGAATCAAAACAAAGGCTGGCAACATGGCTGGCAAAAAAAAAAAAAAAAACATTGTTAGGGAAAGAGTTAATAAAATAACTACAGTCTTTACACTTGGCCTCTCACTGACATTTTGGTTTAAAGGGATTGTTCACCCAAAAGTGAAAATTCTGTCATTAATTACTCACCCTCATGTCGTTCCAAACCCGTAAGACCTCCGTTCATCTTCGGAACATGAATTAAGATATTTTTGAAGCATTCTGACAGCTCTCTGACCCTCCCATAGACAGCAAGGATCCTTACACGATCAAGGTCCAGAAGCGTAGCAAGGATATCAGTAAAATAATCCATGTGCTATCAGGGGTTCAATCGTAATTTTACGAAGCTACGAGAATACTTTTTGTGCGCAAAAGAAAAAAACCCGACTTTATTCAACAATTCGTCTCCTCCGCCGTAGCTCCATTTTGGAGAGTATCCACTGAACGCAAACAGCGTACGTTGTTCTGTGTCAGTTGCGCCACGCGTATACGTTTTCTACGTTGTTTGTGCTTTGATTTGAACGTTAAACAACGTATCCCTGATATCACATGGATTATTTTACCGATCTCCTTGCTACGCTTCTGGACCTTGATCGTGTAAGGACCCTTGCTGTCTATGGGAGGGTCAGAGAGCTGTCAGAATGCATCAAAAATATCTTAATTTGTGTTCCGAAGATGAACGGAGGTCTTACGGGTTTGGAACGACATGAGGGTGAGTAATTAATGACAGAATTTTCATTTTTGGGTGAACCTAACCCTTTAAGAAAGAGAAGAGGCCTTGCTTTAATTGCTCTGTCGTTTATGGGAAACTTCCTGCCCATTTTTTACTTCTTCTTCACTGGTACGGACATAGAGAAGCCCATTTTGCCCCGAGGGAAATTAAACCCCCTTTGCTCTTGCCATTACTCTCACTGCCACCAAATCTCATCCAGACGGACACCTTTTCTCTGTTGAGATTACCTGGCAAAGCTCATATCAATCTCAGTCAAAACTTTTACCCGGAGCACCTACTTTAATCCTCTATCAGAATCTTCTCGAATTGTCCCATCGAGGCTAATTCCAATTGAGTAATCCCCAGCTCAAGTAGTCTATTTTTAAAAACATATCACCAAGGATTTAAAATGGGCACTTCTCCATGGAGCCATTCGATAGTGGATTTGCATACGGGATAAGGTTCTGTCACACAATTGACCTTTCTAGCACTTCCCTCTTGTCTTCAGAGGTTAAACCGCTGGTGTGACTGCGTAAGCAGCTGATTAGCACTATCCATCACTCTCCAGTCATTTATTTTAATTATTGCCTATTTAATTTTACTCTCTTCCAATTACACAGGAGTACTTCAAAAGACTAATTGTAAGACTATGTGTGTGTGCTGTGGAGAATGCCCATCCGTTAGACTCAGCTCTGTTGCCTTATTGATTTACTGTTGCCTGACAAAATGTTGCGAAATTACAAAGGTTCTTGGGGAAAACTAAGTTGATGCTAATTCATCAGATACATTTTTAAATTAGCATATTCCCTACCAGACTTGTTTTATTTGCATGTCATCTTTTTGTAATACTAAGACAAATTATACTGTCAACACATTTCAGACTGCATCGAAAGGCAACCAAGACAGACTTACGATGCGAAGGCTGTTCCAATAGGCTGGCATCAACGTGTATCCTTCGTAAGGAAGGTTATCCCAGAATGTCACATGTTCAGTGAAAAACAAACAAACAAATGAATCCAAGATGGTGGACAAAGCAGGAGAAAAGCTCATTCAATAATGAAAATAATTGCTAGAATAATTCCTACTATTTGTCCAATATATAAGCTGATTCATTAGCTTAGCAACATGATAACATACAATTCTACAATCTATCAATAGAACACAAATCACTCACTTAAGAGATTCTGTTTGAGTTAGAATGTCTTAGAATGTTAGAATGTCTTAGAAGGTAGCTACCTAGATATGCAATAGGTAGCAAGATAGAACAGAGGCTTAAATCGTCACATATTTCTTAAATATTAAATAGATATCAGTTGTTCTTATTTATTGTCTACAGTAGCCAATGTCTGCTTTCCCTTGTCAAAAAAATATTACACGTTAGCATACGTCTAATATGGAATTATTACAAAGTGCACTTGTACTAATGTACTACTTTGTTATTATCTTCAAGTACAGTTTTTCTTAAAAGTAGCCTATACTTTTAGGATTTGAATTACACTACATTTGCACATTCAATACAATTAAGTGCACTTCTTTTTTTTTTTTTTTTTTTTACAAATGTTACTTTTTTTGTATGGATATCTGTTGTGCTGACTTTGCTCAGTTCTGATGACAAAGAGACATTTATCCATATACCCCTGTGCATATCACAAATCATTTTTTGCAGAAGGTGGGTGCTGTGCAAAGGTTGATGGTTCTTGTCGTACTTTATGACTGTGATTTACTCAAGTAGTTAGCACACGCAAGGCCACACTGCTGGGGCACAAAGGACAAGAGCGTGTGATAGATACATGGACATGTTCCAGTCAGTGTGTGCATGACCACTTTAATTACTAGCGTCTTTGCTAAAGCAAGCACCATTTGCACCACCACTGTGGATTGTTGAGGAGAAGAGAGCTATTACTTTTTTTATGATCCGAGACATATATAGGGTCCAGAATTTAAAGGATCTCAAACTACCAGAAGCCGACTTTCAAGGTTAGGGTCCATCAAGTGTAAATAGTTTATCCTTAAATCCGTAAATCAATTTTGTCTGCATTTTGGTTTGACCAAATGTTATCCTCAACTTCTCTTGAAGGAATAGTTCAGAATATTTTTCCATAATGCGGAAGTTCATGGGTACCAGCAACTGTTTGTGTGTGTTTGTGTTCCACAGAAGAAAGAAAGTCATGCAACAGCTTTAATGACAAAAATGATGACGTTAATGGTGTCAGAATTTTCACTTTTGGGTGAACTATCCCTTTAAGAAAAAAAAGAAAGTCCACTTTGTAATGAGGTCAAATTAAATATCCTTAGAGTGTCACACAGACCTTCACATGCTACACTGAAAACTCTAATAAGTTGACTCAACTCAACTGACTGAGTAAACTCATTCCCTCAATTGAATTAAGTAATGTGTGTCCTAAAACTTGTACGTTTAAGTTCACTCAACTTAGTGTTCTTGTACAGTCTACTTAAATATTTAAATTCACTTGATTTGTTGTTCATATATTGTACTTAAATAATTAAGTTCACTGGTCATACTTTATTTTAAAGGGGTCATATGATGCGATTTCAAGTTTTCCTTTCTCTTTGGAGTGTTACAAGCTCTTGGTGCATAAAGAAGATCTATAAAGTTGCAAAGACTAAAGTCTCAAATCCAAAGAGATATTCTTTATAAAAGTTAAGAGTTAGCCACGCCTACCTAAAACGGCTCGTTCTAACATGCCCCCACATATCTACGTCAATATGTGAAAATATTAGCATAATGCCGCACAAATGTGCACGCAAAGATAGAAGGTGTGGTTTCAGGGACGCAGTAGTGTTGATGCAGCCATGTCAGGGAGACAGTGTGTGTTTCAGTGCGAAAGCAAAAGCACTTTATTTGGCCTTCCGGAAGTAGATGCAATTAGGAATCATTGATTAAGATTTATTTACAACAGAACAGCAAAACCCAGATGTTCCAACTGTCTTGGTATTTACTTTGAAAGCTGAAGCTGCGATTATGGTAAGGGGCGTTACATTTCCGACGCATGCTTGTGGTGTTCGGCCAATCACAATGCACTGGGTCAGCTGGCCAATCAGAGCAGACTGCACTTGTCAAAGGAGGGGGCTTTGTAGAAAACGAAGCGTTTGAGAGAGGCGGTGCATAGAGGACCTACAATAATGTACAGTATTTGAAAAATAATGGGTTTTTTGAACATTAAAGCATGTCAGTATATACTGTTACACCAAATACACAAAATAATGATCTTTAAAATAGCATCATATGAACCCTTTAAGGTCTAGTTCTCGCTATTAACAAATCATTAACAACGATTTATGCCTCATTAACTCAATTTGCTGCTTATTAATAGTTAGTAAGGTAGTTGTTAAATTTGGGTATTGGATTAGGGATGTAGAATATGGTTATGAAGAATATGTGCTTTATAAGTACTAATAAACAGCCAATATAATAGGCATGCTAATAAGCAACTAGTTAATAGTGAGAATTGGTTGCAATACTAAAGTGTTACCAGGTCACTTAACCTGTTCATTTCATGCGTACTTACATAAACTGTAGCTAATGTAGATTAGGCTCTTATTGAAATTGTTGAATAAGACCACTACACGATGACTACATCATCAACGATAAGTAAATATCATCTGATTAGATTTTTTTCTTCCATTTATTGCTTTAAGGAATGTGCTTTAGAAAGACAAAGTTAAAGCAGCCATAGAAAAAATAATGCTTAAGAAATCAAGGGTCAAGAGCCCAACTACAGCAAACGATGATCTCTATCACGGTGACATCAAACTTTACTAAACTTTTACTTTTCACTAAAGCATTAACATCTAAACCTCTGTTAAGTCTTAAGAACTTTTGTATGAAATAAAGTCAAACTGGTTGTAAGTGAAGATGCTGAGATCTTGAGAGATCTGATGATCGCTGAAACAGCTCGCTGGATGACAGTTTCAGACTCAGACAACCCATTACAAACTACGTGTTTTCTTTTCAGCTTTTTTGAGCTTTCTGAGCAGAAACCTAACTAAATGCGAAGGAAAAAAAAAAAAAAGTGAACATTTCATCCGATGTTGCCTTTAAGAGATCACTGCAGAATTATCAGTTTCTCTGATTTTACTATAAGTATGTTTGAGTAAAATTAACATTTTGGTTTTATTCTATAAACTACTGACCACATTTCTCCCAAATTCCAAATTAACATTGCCATTTAGAGCATTTATTTGCAGACAATGACCAATAATGTTCATATTCATTTTTAAACAACAAAACACTAATGTTTCAGCTTAGGTAGAGCTCAGAAATCTGTATTGGGTGGAATAACCCTGATTTTCAAACACAGCTTTCATGCTCTCCACCTGTCTTTCACATTGCTGTTGGGTGACTTTATGCCACTCCTGGCGCAAAAATACAAGCAGCTCAGCTTTGTTTGATGGCTTGTGACCATCCATCTTCCTCTTGAACACATTCCAGTGGTTTCTGATGGGGTTCAGATCTGGAGAATGGGCTGGCCATGACAGGGTCTTGATCTGGTGGTCCTCCATCCACACCTTGATTGACCTGGCTGTGTGACATGGAGCACTGTCCTGCTGGAAGAAACAATCCTCAGAGCTGGGGAACACTGTCGGAGCAGAAGGAAACAAGTTTTATACCAGCCTTGCTGAAGCACCCCCAAATCTACACCGATCCTCCACCAAATCTCACAGTGGTTGCGAGACACTGTGGTTTGTAGGCCTCTTCAGGTCTCCGTCTAACCATTTGATGACCAGGTGTTGGGCAAAGTTGAAAACTGGACTCTTCAGTGAAGGTTCAATCCTTTTTGTCTTTTGCAAACCTCAGCCTGGCTCTTCTTTGCTTTTCATTGATGAAGGGTTTGTTTCTAGCTTTGCACCACTTCAGCCCTTCAGCCCCTAGGAGCCTATTTCGAAACGTCCTCGCCGTGCACTTTACCCCAGCTGCCATTTGCCATTCTTTTTGTATGCCACTCAATGTCATTCTATGGTCAAATGAGTAGGTGGTCATCCCGGTTTTCGCCTTCTGCCGGTTTGTAGCTTTGTTGTCCCCAATGTCTGCAGCTTGACTTTGTTCTCATTAACTGCTGTCTTTGAAATTTTAAGGATGGAAGCAACCTGACGCTCACTGTAACCCTCTGCCAGCAAAGCCAGAATTGAACCCTTCTTTTCCTCACTCAAACCTTTTCTTTTCAATGTTTGTGGCATGGTCAATAGTTATTATTTGATTCCAATTATTTTTGAGGTACTACTAGCACCGTTTTTGCCATCCAGCTGGTCCTATTGTAAGATAGGGATGAACACAGCAGTAGTGTGCATACTTTTCCTCGTTAAATAAGATTTGGTTCAGGTGATCACCTAATAAGTACTTCATTAAGCAGAATGAGGTGTGCCAGTGTTGGAATTAAATAGACAGTGGAATGGAATGGTTGCTGATCCAAGAAAAAAAAATGGAGTGGTCTCTTAATTTTTTTTTCTTCCAAACTGTATATTCTTTTAAAATATATTATTATATTGTCAAATTAGTACACATTTTGAAAAGAATGCTAACACGTATGTCTTTTTCACAAGGGAAAAAACAATCCAGACTCAGGCTTTCACATTTCTCAGGTGCATTTGAATTAATAATCCATATTTTTCAATTTTAGTCACGATTAGTCATGGGACATGCAAAAAATAATGAGGTTTTATGTTAGTTGATGTTTGAGGTTGGTGCTTCCAAATGTGATGTAGTCTGTGTTTGTGCATATTTATTTATTTATTTGTTTATTTATCTTTGATAGCAAATAAAGGCTCACATTTCAGTGTATTCATCAGTGATTGTGTCGCTTCAGAAGATTAAGAATATTGCAGTTGAGTAAATTTGAATTAAATACACTCTACATTTATGTCCTTTTGGAGTTTAAAAGTTTTGAGGTGCATACTGTAATATGGACAAAAGAATTACTTCAGAAAATGTAAAAACCAAGTTATATTATCTGATTTACACATTGTATGAAATTTTTTCTTCACACAACATCTGATACTTCACATTAACATAATAGGCAATACCATAATCCCACTACTCACACAGATGAAGATGCATGTGTTGGCAGTGTTAGATTACATAAATCTTGGTCTTACTGAAAACAGAACTGTATAATTTGGTTACAAGGGGAGAGATCACTTTTGTGTCTCATCCTATTTGTATTGGCCATTTGCAGGCTGTAAAATCTGGTTTACTCTGAGGTCCCTCAGGAGAAGACATTTGGACAGGTTGTGTATGTGTGTTTCTGTTTGTTTTCTAGGGCGACATGTATGAATAGAATCAGTGAAACCACCTTGGCGGTGTAATTACAGAAATGTAAAAAAAAAATCTGTCCCAAACGGCTACATTAAAAGTCAATGATGAATTTGAAACATCGATAGTATAGTGTTCTCAATGTGGAGGCAGTGTTAGATTACATAAATCTTGGTCTTACTGAAAACAGAACTGTATAATTTGGTTACAAGGGGAGAGATCACTTTTGTGTCTCATCCTATTTGTATTGGCCATTTGCAGGCTGTAAAATCTGGTTTACTCTGAGGTCCCTCAGGAGAAGACATTTGGACAGGTTGTGTATGTGTGTTTCTGTTTGTTTTCTAGGGCGACATGTATGAATAGAATCAGTGAAACCACCTTGGCGGTGTAATTACAGAAATGTAAAAAAAAAATCTGTCCCAAACGGCTACATTAAAAGTCAATGATGAATTTGAAATGTGCCATCTCCATTTAAATTAGGTGTAATCATCTGAAAAACACCATAAAACTAGACTTGTGCACTATATTTCATGTAGCCTGAATAAACACAGCTTGAGGTAAGAAAAAGACTGGATTTTAAGTTGTTGTTCAATAAAAATCTTGACTTAAAAAATGCTTTCCACTGCACATTAATGAGGGACATACTGATGTCCAATTGAAGAACTAATCATTCTTTTGAGTGCAATCTTTTCAATTAATCTAATTCACAAAACCAATTTGACATTGAGTTCAACTCACTTATGCCCGGTTCAGACTACACGATTTTAGCCCGATTTTGCCACGATTTGCTTGACGTAGGGTGTCGTGGGGATTCGTAAACGATAATGGGTGTCGGGACGCAAGATTCCATAGTTTCAGCTCGTGTAGTGTGTCATAGTGGACGACAACCGATTCTGCGTCTGCGATGCTTCAGGACATCATGGCAGAAAGACTAGCATGTTTAATTTTTTCCCCATCGTCCACGACGAGTTCTGTCACTTTGGTGACGTTGACCAATAGCAGCACAGAAGCTCTTTCATACATGAATGGTCGGGAAGCAACATGTAGTCTGACATGTTTCTTGTCCACGACACGACAAGATTTTAGGAGTCAAAATTATGTAATCTGACACAGTGCCTATCGTGACCGACAAAAATATTGTGTAGTCTGAACCCGGCATTACTCAAGGATCTGGTCCCAGCAATAGAGTGCTGCAGTGATGATGTATTTTTGTAGGCCAACCCAGTAGTTAGCATCATCCTGTTTCCCTTGACAAAAAAACAGTAGGATAAATCCAGTAGGATTTTTACATGGATTTTAGCAGTAAATAATATTAGCTAATTCATAGTTTTCACGTGACGTCACACCCTTAGAGAAACTCCCACATGGAGGGCAAAACAAGGCTTTCCTCCACTGACCAAGGTTTGCATTAAGTAGTAATATAGTAAGACAGTGATATTTAAAGGCCAAATTCAGTATACACCTTATTGATGATGCATATTTTGTACAGGCAAGCAGATGAACCCAGAATATAAACGCAATGTGCAAAGTTGTGTTGATTTTGATGTTTGTTTTGGATCATTGACCTGATGGAAGATCCAACCATGGCCCAGTATAAGATTTCTAACAGAGGCAATCAGGTTTAGATTTTTTATCTGTTTGGTATTTGATAGAATCCATGATGCCATGTATCTGAACAAGACATCCAGGACCTCCGGCAGAAAAATAGGCCCACGACATTAAAGATCCAGCAGTATATTCATTATAATAATAATAATAAATATGTATTAATAATAAATAATAATATATTTAACAGTGGACATGGGGTACTTTTTAATCCTTGTTTGCACCAAACCCATCTGGTGGGTTTGCTGCCAAAAAGCTCTGTTTAGTTTCATCTGACCATAGAAGCCAGTCCCATTTGACATTCCAGTCATGTCTGAATATCAGAACTGAATATGCTGGAGTTTTTGGATGAGTGAGGCAGATTTTCTTTCTCCAGAACAACATGTGGTGATGAAGGGGCTGTTTAATATATATACAGTGGGTACGGAAAGTATTCAGACCCCCTTAAATTTTTCACTCTTTGTTATATTGCAGCCATTTGCTAAAATCATTTAAGTTAATTTTTTTTCTGCTTGTGTAGAGGAAAGGCACACGAAGACGAAGGTAATCCACACAAGAGTTTAATTAGAGTCTAAGAAGACGATAATCCATAGATGCAAATGGAACAGGCAGCAACACAACAACAATACTGGACAAGGACTGGAACTGAGATGGGAACTAATGCTGCATTCAAGCCATGTCGTAATTACTGTGATTTCGAAATCACAACACGTGATCTTCTACTCGGAGCTGTTCACACCCTTGGACTCTGAACTATCGCACTATAAATGCCTAGGAATAGCGCCTAATGAATCTGAGGTGGTGAGGTGGTACAAGTTGTAGCTTTCAGAAAACTCCCAGTTCACAAGTTGTAATTATGAGTTCTACGAGCACTTGAATGCTTTTTACAAGTTGGTATCTAGTAATCATGGTAATTACGATGTGGTGTGAACGCGGGGCAGAGAGTTGAGGAAGATTAAACTAATTAAGGAAACTGAACAGGCATGAAGATAGAAACTAACTGAAAACACAACAACAACAAAAAAAGTCCATAAATGTGACATAACTCCCCCCCCCCCTCCCCGAAGGCGCGAACTTACGCCATAGCAGGACGAACAAAGGAAGGAGGGAGGGGGTTTAGGAGGTGGACGAGGCGGCGACAAAGGGAGGAGCAGATGGAGGGAGGAGGAGCCAGGCGGGACCCAGACCGCAGCCATGAATGCGGCCCACGGTGGAGCCGACGGAGGGAGAAGCCATGGTGGAGGAAGGGCTGACAACTCCAGGGGGCCGACCGACGGTGACGGAGCAGGTGGTGGTGGAGCCCGAGGCAGAGATGGAGAGCCGATGAGCCAGGGTGACGCAGTGGATCCGGAAGGCCACGGTGGAGCCAGAGCGACAGAGGGCCAACAAGGATCCGGAGGGAGGGAGGGAGAGAGGAGCCCAATGGAGTCAGAGGGACGAAGTCCTGAGGCGAGGACAGGTGGATGACTGACCAAGGCAGAGCCGGAGGGACGAGGGAGCCCGGCAGAGCTGGTGGACTGACGGGCTACGGCGGAGAGGAGGGAGCTAGGAGCAATGGTGGAGCCGACGGGCTGAGTCGACGGGCTTCGGAGGATGGAGGTGGAGACCAGGGATCCTCCAGCCACTATGCCGATGGAGACTGGCAGACCTGCGGCGAACCCACACAACAAATGGTGGGCTGAGGGTGAGCTGAGGGGCTGACAGGAGACAGCAGAGAAAGGCACACGAAGACGAAAGTAATCCACACAAGAGTTTAATTAGAGTCCAAGAAGATGATAATTCATAGATGAAAAGGTAACACGCAGCAACACAACAACAATACTGGACAAGGACTGGAACTGAGAAGGGAACTTAAGTATGGTAACTAACAAGGGGTAGACAGGTGAAGAAGATTAACTAATGATGAACTAATTAAGGAAACTGAACTGAACAGTCATGAAGACAGAAACTAACTGAAAACACAACAACAAAAAAAGTCCATAACTGTGACATATATATTTAAGAAAAATATGTTTTGTTTATATATAAAATATTTATATATAATATAAATGATATATGAGTATAAATATATATACACATGTAAATATTTGTAAAATATATACGTATGTTTGTGTGTATTTATATATACATAATACATATACATAATAAATATTATGTAAACAAAAACTTTTATTTTGGATGCGATTATTATGCTTTATCTCTTTTCTTACAGCCACTTTCTATTTTGTAAAGCTTTACAATCTTGTTCTGCACATCAGAACTATATTCTTTGGTTTTACTCCTTGTGATGGATGATTAAGGGAATTTGGCCTTTGTGTTCCTCATATTTGAAATCCTGCGGAACAGGAAGTCATGGCTGGAGAGTTTCATGCTCCAAGTCACTGGTGTGCTAAAAATAATGTAAATATGTATGGTAATATACTTCAGAGATAATTTACTCATAAGAGTTTCTATGGGTGCCAATAATTGTGGCAAATATGCATTGGAGAAAAACATTTATTTCATAATATGAGTTCCCCCCACTTTCAATTGTTTTACTTCAATGAAAGGTTAGAATTTTGTGATTTTTTAATTGAAATTAAATATCAAAAAGATAAAACGAATAATTATTTCCACAGCTGCCTTTGTTCATATATACCAAGGGTGCCAAATTTAGTGGACAGAACTGTAAGTTCTAAAGATTAAAATTGTGAGTGTTTTTATATGTTTTGATCATGATGAACACAGATTTTAACTTTTTTTTTCATATTAAGTTGTAGAATAAAGCATGACAATATCTTAGGTTTGTGTTAACCACAGACCTTATGCCAGCCATTAAAGCAAAAACTAATTAAAAACCAACTGACTTCAGAACGATGGAACTGGAAGCGCAGGTGAAGACTACCAGTAAATAATAAATTAAATTTCATTCTGTTCCTCACACAAAGCTATTGAATGGTTTAGAAGAAGAAAAAAAGACCTTAGAGGCTTTTAAGTTGAAAAGAAGAGATCAGAAATGCAACGAAGAGTCAACTAGACCCTTGGAAACAAATCCTAAGACTTTAAAATGAATTCTAGTAAACATAAATCAAGTGAAGAGAGTGCAAGTGAATCTCTCTTCCTTATTCCAGTTAGCAGTATTGTACTGTATCTTGTGTCATATAACAATCAGTTAATCGGTCAGTTTGCGATTACATGAATTAATTGCACATTTATCATTTACACGTGCAAGGCTCTCCTTTAAAACAACTGACCTAAATAAATGTCAGGTTAATTGAATGAATAATTGAAGTGTTTACCATCAGGTGTCAGCCATAAGATTACATTGCCAGGAAACAAACCAAAGTGACGTTCATAACAGTTGCCTCCTTTGATAAGAGAATCCATTCTACAACGTGCTGACAGTTTTCCTGGTCCTGTAATTGACAGTGCTCTCAAACCACAAATTATCTCTCCAACCAGCCCTGCAAGCCTTGGATAGATTGTTCTGTTACCTTTCAAAAAAACAAGAGAAGGAGCAGGGGCTTTTTCCCAGAGGAACCAAGAAAATAACGTGTAAATGATTCATTTTTTTTCTCAAGTGACACTGTCCAGCAGCATCAGTGGTGACATATCTTTTGACTCCATAGATTGCGTTCTCACTGAGCTCATAAAGTGTGGAATGCATATGATCAGGGTAAAGCAATACAGATGAAAAGTCCAGTAATTTTTCACTGCCTCTGATTTGCTGTTATTGGCTGATTACACAAAAAAGTCAAACACACACACACACACGACGTTAATGTACTACTGTGTTGTTATTTTTTCAAGTAATGTGAAACTTTAATATAAAAAATAATATTTAATAAAAAAAATATGATAATGTAAACATACAAAAATAATATAGTATTGGTTGAATAGTGTAAGTTGACGGTGTAAATGCTGCTTCATAAGTTTTTACCCTGCAAAACATATACAAATTGAATGGAACTGGAACATGAATATGGTAATATTTTTCTTCACCTATTAATTTATAAATATATTAAAAATGCGGTTTATACATACAATATATATATATATATTAAAAGTCTAATTAAAAGCCTTACAGAAAAGATTATATTCTTGAAAAGATGTTAAGGTATCATTACTTCAGTCCAATTTATTATTAATTATTATAATGTATTATTCTTAGAATAAAATAAAAAAAACATAATAATAATAATAACCATCAAGTCCACTACCACATGGTCTGACCAGCATGCAAAAAAAGTAACGAAAAGTAATGTTATTTATTAACAATGTTCAAAATAACAAATTGCAAATACTGTAATTACAGTATGAGTACATTTTCAATTTTCTTTTCTTTTCTTTGAGTATAATTAAATTGTGCCACTTTTACTTTTTTACTTGAGTTGAATAAAAACATAAAAAAGAATAAAAAATATTCATCATTGCTACATTTATTTTTCACCAAAGGTACAAAGTAAAAAAAATAAAGATTGATAGAGCACTGAGGCAAGCTGACATTTCAACAGACACTTTTTAAACTAATAATTCAAGATGTGTGGTGTTGGAAGGTGTATGGAAAATATGCTATTACTTTTAACTTCAATCCATGCAGTATTTCATAAAAATTGTTTATAAGCTATTGTGTGATCTAATGTTGTGGACATTTAGACAGCAGGTCTTTCTAGTACAGGAATAGTCAGTGTATATTAATCTCAGCGAATATGCCTATATATGGAGCTGAATGTCTTCAAGTGGAATAGTAGATTATATCTTTCACTTTTGATTATATATTTAACTCTTGATGCATTGCTGTACCAAAGAGAACATTGTCATTTGCTCCTTGAATGTCTTTGATATTCAGTTATTCATGCTTTGTAAAAAATGCCAGTGGGTTTCAAAGAAATCAAAGTGTATGCAATAATATGATCTGATTGAAGAGAGATCACAATTATAAATAATTGCTGGTCTGAAGACAATGTGGGTGGATGCATTCAAAGGATCATGAAATACAATCAGTCACAGCATAATGTGTTATGTATTGCCAGAGCCTGGAATGGCCATTGTGAAAACACGAGGAGAAAAAAGAATAAGATGCACATGATAAGCTTAGAAAAACAAATGCTTGAGTCTGATCTATGAAGTCTATGGTTTATAATAATAATAATAATAATAATTTTATTTTGCAATCCTTTCTGTATGTACACACTAAGGCTTTTCATACTTGAAATAGTTAACCCTGGATCATTCTAGTTCATGGCTGAATGGAATCCTGGGTTACCTTGTTTCATGTTTCACACTGTTCATAATTTACCCATTTTTAACAATTTATCCTAAGTATTCATAAGCTGATGTTTCACACTGTACGTTCCTAACCCCCAGGGTGAACATTCTTATTTGCATATTTGCTGTGTCAGTGTCATTGTTTGGACAAATGCAGCATGCGACCTGTTTACATTAAGGCTTTAGCATTGTGTATCCTCATATTATCTACTAGTAAATAGAACCAATTCATAGAAAACAACTTTCCGAAAGAACCAGTTCCTGTAAAAATAATCATATTTCCCCATTGCCTGAGGCTCTGGATTACAGGTTGTAGCAATCTCTGGAAGGAAGGACCCACAAACAGAAGAATGCTTAACTCCAATTTATTGAAGCACACTAATAAACACAGTATGAGCCAAACGGCTCCAGACCCGTTTTGGACCAGGAGGACATAGGAGAATGGTCAGGCAGGCAAGGTCAAAGTCCAGGGCAGTCCACCAGCAAACAAATCCAATTCACAAGATGAGAAACAGAGTCAGGCAAGGCGCAGACATATCAATCCAGGCAATCCAAAACTCACAGTCCAGAACAGGCAGATGATCAGAACAGTGAGGAAATCCAAAAAGGCGAACAGAACCCCCCTGGAAATCCAACCTCCAGAGTCAGTAACAGTCCATTAGGTCAGCAACACATAACAGTCCAGGATCAGTGAGTTCTGAAGAAAAACAGGGGACCGCAACACAACTGGGCAGAAAGAAAATACCTAGTCAGCTAGTCAGCTAGTCAGCGGCAAAGAAACAGAACACACTGGCAAAAAGCAGAGAAAGAAACAGCATATACGTATATAGGAGAGAAATCAAGCAGTGAAAGAAAACAGATGCAAAAGGGATTGTGCTGAATATGAAATGCTATCAGCTGTGCGTGGACACACATGAAAGAACAAAAACATTAAGAAAGAAAAAATAAAGAAAACAAGAGGGAGATCAAACCTGAGTTCTGACAGTTCCTCCTCCCCCAGGAGTGCCTTCCGGCGCTTAAGGGCTGAGAGGATCGTTGGCGATGGAAAGACTTGATAAGAGATTGGTCCAGAATATCCAGAGCCGGGACCAAACAGCTCTCCTCAGGACCATAACCCTCCCAGTCAACAAGACATTGGAATCCCCATCCACAGTGCCTGGAAGAATTTTCCTGACGATGAAGGCAGGAATGCCATCAATCATCAAGGGGAACAGAAGAAGACACAGAAGTAACATGAGGAGAATGCAAGCAGGCTTCATTTTAGAAACATGAACAACAGGGTGCAAATTAAGAATTTAACAAAGGGATATGGCCCAATGAACCTTGGTGCCAACTTAAAAAAAACAAACCTATTGACCACAAACATATCTAGGAGCCACCCTCCACTCTCCATATGTAGGAGCCTCCGGCAACGATCCGCAGAGATTTTACTGCATCTATCGGACAGGATCAGCTCCTCCCTGGCCCCTCCTTCAGGTATGATGATAGAGCTGAATCCTGAAGACGTGGTCAATGATCACCTGAACTGTCTCCCTAGCAGAGTTTGGGAAGGGCAACAAAGTGGACCACTTTAAATCAAACCAGAGTCCTGACACAGGTAATGTTATAAATAATGTTCAGTTTCTTCACAGAATGATTGTTTTGCTTTATAAGACTTCAATATATCACCAGGAGCCACAGATATTCATTTTGTGGTGCTTGATATGCTTTCTTTATTCTCAAAAATGGGCAGCCGCTGACTTGCATTTTATGAATCACTGATTTCAGCTAAAAAAAACCTTCACTGTTCTACTGAAAAAAAAGTCTTCTATATCTTGAATGGCCTGAGGGTGAGTAAATTAACAGCAAATTTTCATTTTTGGGTGAACTATCCCTTTAACCCTACATGCTAAGTCCATAAAGTTACCTTATATTAGTATTTATTAATTTATTAATTTATTTGATAAGTACATTGTAAGTACACTGTAAGAACACTGTAATATAAAGTAAAATAAACTGTAACTCACTTAACAAAGACAATCTAGGCAGGTCCTGAAATGTTTTAAGGTATATTATTATTTATTTTAACCTTGTATTAAATGACCTTGGCAAAAGAAAGCCCCTGAAATATACTTGTAACCCTGAAATAGGCCTAGTCTCCAATATGTTATTTGAAACAAGATGGGCTACTTTCATCAAAGCATAAACCAGTCATAGACTTCACTGTGAGCATAAAATGCTTTTTCCAGTTATTTTAAGAAGACCAGTCACATTGGCACGAAAAAAACAGAGCACCTCATAACATGCCTTTATTACATCAATATGTTTGTATCCTGTTTAATAAAGATGATATTATGCCCTTTTTCTTGATTTAGTAAAATAATAAAATTTTCTCTGTGAAAAATGTATCAGAGAATGGAATTGAAATAGCTGCCAAGGACTGGCAATCAAAAGTTTTATTTTTATTTTATTTAAGTTTTCCCTAAATAAATTCCTAATTACTGCTTATTGATAGTAAGATAATTGTTGTAGTAGGTATGCTTAGGTATTGGGTAGGATTAAATAATCTAGAATATGGTTATGCACAATAAGGCAGTAATAAAAATAGGCATTATAAACACTAATAAACAGCCATTATGCTAGTAATATGCAACTAAGCAACTAGTTAATAGTGAATGGTGTTCCCTAATCTAAAGTGATAATTTTTTTTTAAACTAAAGAAATTATCACTTTTATTCAGCGAGGATGTATTAAATTAATCAAAAGTGACAGTAAAGATATTCATAATGTCACAAAAGCTTTCTATTTCAGCGAAATGCTGTTCTTTTGAACTTTCTATTCACTTAACAATCCTGAAAGAAAATGTTCACAAATGATTTAAACATTGATACTAATCAGAAATGTTTCTTGAGCACCAAATCAGCATGTTAGAATGATTTCGGAAGGATCATGTGACACTGAAGACTGGAGTAATGATGCTGAAAATTCAGCTTTGCCAACACTGGAATAAATTTTTCTTTCTTTTGTAGGATATCAGACCGAATCAGACAATCTAAGATTTGGTCCAGTAAATGCAGCTTTGAAAAAAATGTTTTTAAAACATGAAAAAATCAATCTAATCGATCTAAAACTGATGTAAAACTTTTGAAGTTGTGTATATAAACACATTATGAATGAATGAATGACCAAACTAATGAATATTTTTTAAGTGGAATTGGAATCATAACCAAAACCATATTCCTTGTTATTCCCATTCCTGTTATTGACTCAATAGGAATACTTCCTGGCTCTACAAAACCTCAATTGAAATGTAATAATATAGTTTTTTTTTCCTTCAGAAAAATAATGAGAGCTTTTAGTGAAGCCTCTGTCTTATAAACCCTATCATCTCTCACTACAGTCCCATTTGGTGCAATATATGTACAACATATGTACAAAATCACAAACCATGAAGCAACAGCTGTTTTCAGTACATAAATCATATAATCATATAAAATAATTTTGCATAATTTTATTACTCATTATCATACTTAAAATAATGCTTAGTTTTTAGGTGAACTATTTCTTTAAGCATAAAACATAAAAAAAAGATCAACAGGTACAATGAATTAGGGAAAATGAAGGGGAAAGCACTAACAGCAGCAATGACCATGACATTTAAAAGAGGCTCTGTGATGTCACTTCCTCACCATGGGCTGTTATGCTTCTGCATGTTTGCATTTGGATTTTTTTTATATTTTGTCATCCCCTCTAAGCTGCATTAGTCACTTCATAGAGCGCCCCTGCACTGGTGCCGAATCTTACATAATACCCCCTTAACTGACAATCAGACTCACACATGCAAACACACCCTGCAATCAGGCTACATACATATTTGCTGGGAGCCACAGTGGTAAACTCATGGAACCATGCCTCGGGTTTCTCATTCTCCACACACCTGCTGTCATCTTCTTTCCCTCCTCAAATTATGGACTCCCTTTCTCTATCTCACCCCATTTCACCTGCTCCCTTCAACTTCATGTGTGAATTGATATAATGCTAATAACTATAGCTAAGTCAACCTATTTTCTGTCCAAACAACTAAATATCCCATCATACAATGTAAAAATGAAGGACAACGTTTATTGGAGCTGTTTATTCAAAGAGACAGTGATATATGTGACCACAATAGAAAATGAAAATATTTTGAAAATAAAAAATCACATGTGAAAAGTTCTTAGAAATGTTTGCTATATTTACGTTCATTCATTTTTCATATGATTTTCAACAAAATGTTCAGTTATAAGACTGTATAACTGTCATGGTGTGTAACCACCAAGTGAAGGGAAACGTCATAACATTGTAACATCTTATCTACAGATGGCAAGTTGAAGTTGGAAAAAACCATGTGCAGTTTATTTCATAGACCAGATACAAAATAAATAAAACCCCCGAAAGTATTCAAGACAATGAACCAATAAGAACAAAATAAATGAAGCAGAGGAAGCAAATGACAAAACAGTAAACATGACTATGACAAACATCAGAATAAAAGACATGACAACATGAACATGAACAAAACCTAAAACAGACATGACCCCCCCCCATTTCTCTAATGGGTGACTCCCAAGGCCCAAATAAAACACCAAATAAAAACCAACAAAACAATCCAGGAGTGTTGCGGTGTGGAGGAGGACAAGGGGAGGACCAGGCCCATGGAGTGGAAGCGGGCCTGGATCATGGCATAGACCGTGGAGCATTGGACAAGACCATAGACCTTGGGCCTGGACCATGGAAGATCAGGTGGCCATGGTAAAGGCAGCAGAGATGGGGACCACCAGGGTAGAGCCGGTAGAGGAGATGACCAGCATGGTGGAGCAGAAAACCACTGAAGATCAGGAGGCCATGGTGGAGCAGAATACCACTGGAGATCAGGAGGTCATGGCTGGACAGAAACATGGACCAGCAGGAGTAGACGGCCTCTGTGGCCATGACATGGAGCACAGAAAGTGTGTGGATGGCCTCTGTGGCTGTGAAAGGAAACGTAGTGCTTTCAAAAGAAGACACCACCTTGAGAGGAGTTGTAGTGGACACCGCTGCCTCTGGAGGATATATGGACGTGTCTGTGGCCCAAACTCA
Organism: Sinocyclocheilus grahami; assembly: GCF_001515645.1. Taxonomy (NCBI): domain Eukaryota; kingdom Metazoa; phylum Chordata; class Actinopteri; order Cypriniformes; family Cyprinidae; genus Sinocyclocheilus; species Sinocyclocheilus grahami. Next base: position 3,123,872 of record NW_015505270.1, on the reverse strand, counting down.
CCAAATGAGGGTAACCATTACGGGCAATGCAGCTGACAGTAGAAAGACTGGACTTGGGACCACCGGACTTGGACCCGCAATGGCCATGGCTGGTAAGTTTAGTGGTGGACTAAGCTTCACATCCACCGAAGCTTAGGATGTATAGCGCCCCTCCCTATATCATATCATAAACCATAAAGTAAGATTTCATCATTCTTCAAACAAAGCTATGTTGCCTACATTTTTGAAAATTGTATTTTCACTTTAGTTACTTTTTCAGAATTATTTACTTAATCTAAAAATATATATTTTTATAATGCACACATCACATTTTACCCAAGTTGCTCTTCCTTTGTGCCTCACTGCATCAGGTGTTGACAGTCACAGCAACCCGTGCCAAAACATGCCGCACACCTGGCAGGCGGACGTGATTCGGACTCTCACACCAAAGCGGTGAGTCACCACTGTGCCAGCAGCAGTCTCCCAGACAACCGGGTCCCATCCAAAAACATCTATTCCTGTGGTCTGTCAGAATCTGAATCTGGGTTTCCAAAAAAAGAACTGCCACATTTTTTTTTCTTTTCTCAATGTTCTGAACCTCTGGTGAGTCTCCATGTGTAACAAGCCTCCGCTATCAATCATCTGAAAAGGCAGTTCCACTATAGTGTCTAAAATTCTTGACTACATGCTCTACTCCACAAGTACAGCTGTATGGCTACACCATTAACTGGACTGCCCTTCCCCTGAGATAACAAGCAAACATCCTTGGCAGTCAATGAAGTGGATATACTAAGATCAGAATTTTGTAGTGTTTCTAAATATTTAATGACTCCATTATGTAATAATGTAATATATTATGTCTTTAGCCAAAGTCATATTTTAATGGAATATCCCTCATTCAATACAAATAATGTAATGTTGCATGCAAAATCAGTGGAATTTAAAAGCCTGAAAAGACTAGTGAAATTATTTGAACACTATTGAAGTTAATAATAATAGAAAATGAATGATTGTTTGTTTATTTATTTATCTATTTGTTTATTCAGTCATTCATTCATGTAGCATATGTATGTATGCATGTATACATACACGTATGCATGTTTTGTAAGTTGTCTTTTATGCTTACCAAGGCTGCATTTGATCACCAATAGAGTGAAAATAGCAATATTGTGAAATATCATTGCAATATAAAATAACTGTTTTATTACATTTTAAATCACAATTTATTTATGTGATGGCAAAACTGAATTTTCAGCATCATTACTCCATTTTTCATATGATATATATATATATATATATATATATATATATATATATATATATATATATATATATATATATATATAGAGGATATACAATTTTAGCAAATGGCTGCAATATAACAAAGAGTGAAAAATGTAAAGGGGTCTGAATACTTTCCGTACCCACTGTATATATAGAAGTATACATTTACTTTTACAGTGATGAAAGATTTTGCCACCTCTATTTCCGTAATGAAAACACAAATCTTCAGGTAAACCTTTCAGGTAAGGAGCAACACAATGACCTTCTTTTCCTTCACCTTAATTACAGCCGTCACAATGTACTGTAGTAAAGGTCAGAGCAAAGTAAATGACTTACTCTGAAAACAAATGAGAGAAGTGCTGAAAAAAAAGCTGGACAGGGAAAGCTGTGGGCATTATCAGCACAAAGGTTCTATTTAATGTCGTGTCGGGATGACTGGGGACTAGATTCAAATCTGTGGGAAAGGCCTGTATACATGCCTCACCTTTTGCAGCCTGTCATCGTCTTTCTCTGGAGCCCCTCAGTCAGCTTACATGATGTGGCAAACCCTCATATGGGACGTCCTCTGCACTGCTGCAAACCATATTGTGTGTGTGTGAGCATTGATGTCAGAGTGTGCTGTGTCAAGGCCATCTCACTCGCAGTGTCTAATGAACCATGGTCTTAAACAAGTGCAAAGGGCTCCCAGTTAAAACAAAACATAAAAAAACCTATGAAAGACCACATCATTATATATAATGATAAATGTACTCCAACATTGCACCCAGAAGAACAATTTACAGTCCACACATATACAGGATAGTCATTTATCTCAAATGGAATATCCTATGTAAATGTGGTATCTAGAGATCCAGAATGTACACAAGCGGAAATCATCGTTGCTGTATGCAGTGAAGCATGTAATCTCATATTGTATGCAAAATGCAACAATTTAAAGAAAAGAGTCGCAGAACATTTTACATCCATAAATGCATCATTTTACATCCAAAAATTCAGGGCTGCATTTCCCGAAACCTTCTTAACGCTACATCGTTCTTGAGTTATACTTTTAAGCTGTACCTTATTGTTAATATGTGTTTCCCAAAACGTTCTTAGTTAAGTAAACCTTCTGTAAGTCATACTTTCGTAAGATTGGTCTGGACCACTCTTAGATATACCTTATCACTGTTGACAGTTCAAAGTTTTTTCTCAGTCTATACGAAATTAATTCTGAAGTAATACACCCAGTGTTCAATTAAGCTGCAATTCTTAAAAAAAAAAAAATGATACAGAAAAAAAAAGAAAAAAGAGACATACTCAATGGAGCTACCCCCTCGGCCCCGAAATTCAGCTGCTGGCGGCTCTCCTCTTTTTCAATTTTTCTCCCCCATAGTAGCTGTTGATTATATGTTTCCTGTGTTGCACTTTTATTGAGTAGTTCATCCAGTATCATAAATTAGTGATTTTCACTAATACAGGTGCATCTCAATAAATTAGCAGGAGCCCCTACCAAGTATTAAGTACATGTACAGTAAATGAACATACTTTCCAACAGTTCACTAAAAATGTTTTTTTTATTGGTCTTATGAAGTATTCTAATTTGTTGAGATAGTGACTTTGTGGGTTTTTGTTAAATGTGAGCCAAAATCATCACAATTAAAATAACCAAAGACTTAAACTACTTCAGTCTGTGTGCATTGAATTTATTTTATACATGAGTTTCACAATTTGAGTTGAATTACTGAAATAAATGAACTTTTCCACGACATTCTAATTTATTAAGATGCACCTGTATGTGATGCAGCTGCTGGGCAATCAACCCTGGTTGTGGAGTAAATGAGCACTCTTACCTGAATGTTTCTCTCTCTCGCTCTCTCTCTTCTGTTAAAAGCTGTTAAATTATTAAGCAATGTCTCCTGTAGGTTTTTTCCTTGTATTTTATGTGGTGACCACTGGGAGGTGCGCTGGGCATATATTTTTCTTTCTTGGTTTTATTCCCTGACTTGATGTACTGTTGCAAAGCGAAAGTAAAAGTTTCATGCAAGTTCGTTGCATTCTAACAGAAAAGATTTCCGTGTCTTTATTTAAAATCAACACTTCTTTTATAAAAAAAACACCGCTTTCTCACATAAAGCAGTGAAGCGGCCCGTGCATAGAATGAATAATCGATACGAGGCATCGATATCAATCGCAGCCCTGATCAAAACTGTTTTTTTTTTGTTAGTGTCCTTTAGACATTCTGTTGACCATAAGTAACTTTGCAAGAATGTCAATTTATTATACCAACCCTAATTCTAACCACAACCTAACAGTCTAATAATTTACAAATATTCCAATGAGAGTTAGTTGACATGTAGTTGCAAAGTTATTATTAATAATAATAATAATATTAACAATACCCTAATAATAACATTAATTTATCACTTAATAAATACAACTATTAAAAATCTGGGCTGCATTTCCAGATAACGTTCTCTCTTAGCGCGCTACGAAGACTCTAAAGGTATGTCTTAACTAAAGGTATACTGTACCTGTTCTAGGTGTGTTCCCCGAACTATACCTTAGAAGGCTGCTTAATATATACCTCCTTACATGCGACGTTACCAGGTGCTGTCCATTGCGGTGGTGCTGAATTGGTTGATATCGATGCATCGAGAATTGATTATTCATTCAATGCATGGGCTGCTTCACTGCATTATGTGAGAAAGCGGTGTTCTTTATAAAAAGATGTAAAAAGGTGTTTATTTTAAATAAAGACACCAAACTTTTTCCTGTTAGAATGCAATGAACTTGCGTGAAACTTTTACTTTCGCTTTGCAATATACCTCAGGGAATAAAAGCAAGAAAGAAAAATATATGCCCAGAGCACCACATAAAATACAAGGGAAAAAAAACCTACACGAGACACTGCTTAAAGGGGTCATATGATGCTATTTTAAAGATCATTATTTGGTGTAACAGAATATGTTGACATGCTTTAATGTTCAAAAAACACATTATTTTTCAAATACTGTACATTATTGTAGGTCCTCTATGGCCTGCCTCTCTCAAACGCGTAGTTTTCTACAAAGCCCCTCCTTCCGACAAGCACAGTCTGCTCTGATTGGCCAGCTGACCCAGTGCATTGTGATTGGCCGAACACCACAAGCACGCGTCGGAAATGTAATGCCCCCTTGATTGCCCAGCAGCCGCATCACATATTGGTCTAAATCACTAATTTATGTTACTGGATGAGCTACTCAATAAAAAGCGCAACAATGGAAACATGTAATCTACTATGGCTGAGAAAAAAGAGAGAAAGAGGAGAGCTGCCAGCAGCTGTATTTCGGGGGGTGAGGGGGTAGCTCCGTTGAGTTTGTCACATTTTTTATTAATTTCTTTATCTTTATTATTATTATTGTTCTTTTTATTTAATTTTTTTAGAATTGCAGCTTAATTGAAAACTGTGTGTATTACTTCAGAATGACTTTCGTATAGACTCAGATGTACAGAACTGTGAACTGTCAACAGTGATAAGTTATAGCTAAGACTGGTCCAGACCAACCTTACAAAAGTATGACTTATGATGTGCGATCTGACATTATCAAATAGGCTATATCACCAAATCACACGTTGATTTATTAGTCTATTAAAACTCAAAATGCTATGCATTCTAAATTGTAGACGGCAAAAATGCTTCTGTATGCTTTTTATATTTATATAATTTAATATAGTTAACTTAATCTATATCACGCAAAGAGTACCGTTTTTCTGCAGATATCAGCATGATAACACATTTAATAATAATTTTATACAAGTTCAGTAAAGCAATAAGTGACTTACATTTTAGACATAATATTGCTTGTTTTTGCTTAATTTTGCCAAAGAAGATAGTTCCAAACAAAGATCTCAGCACTGTTTTGTGTCTCTGAGCAATGGTGTTTACTTATTGAATGAATTAGCTTTTTGAACGAATCGGTTGAATAAATGATTCAGTGATTCACTCATTAACACAGTCAAATGCTTTATTCCTGTCAGAACAATCAGTCGTTTGAATGCATCGGCTGAATCTCAATGACTCACTCATTATCAGTCACTTGCTGTCACCTACTGGCTGTTTTAATTTCACATTTCTACAATTTTTTTCATGTTTTAAATAATTTCAAATATCAGTATTCAACGTTTTATGTTAAAAACAAAATTATTTATGCATCTGTAACTGCAGGTTAAATGCATCCATGTCCCCTCTGAGATACATTAAACTGTGTAAATACATCTAAATGCGATTGCAGATGCAGATTCCAGAAATGTTTTCTTATGTTAGAACGAAAGACACTAAGTACCAGATGAAGTGCTTCTTATTCTTACCCAAAAAATACAAAATGGAAGATATTTCAGTTTTTCTTTTTTAATAAATCTGCAAAAATGTCAACAATTCTGTGTTTTTCTGTCAATATGGGGTGCTGTGTGTACATTAATGAGGAAAAAAAAATAACTTAAATGATTTTAGCAAATGGCTGCAATATAACAAAGAGTGAAAAATGTAAAGGGGTCTGAATACTTTCCGTACCCACTGTATATATAGAAGTATACATTTACTTTTACAGTGATGAAAGATTTTGCCACCTCTATTTCCGTAATGAAAACACAAATCTTCAGGTAAACCTTTCAGGTAAGGAGCAACACAATGACCTTCTTTTCCTTCACCTTAATTACAGCCGTCACAATGTACTGTAGTAAAGGTCAGAGCAAAGTAAATGACTTACTCTGAAAACAAATGAGAGAAGTGCTGAAAAAAAAGCTGGACAGGGAAAGCTGTGGGCATTATCAGCACAAAGGTTCTATTTAATGTCGTGTCGGGATGACTGGGGACTAGATTCAAATCTGTGGGAAAGGCCTGTATACATGCCTCACCTTTTGCAGCCTGTCATCGTCTTTCTCTGGAGCCCCTCAGTCAGCTTACATGATGTGGCAAACCCTCATATGGGACGTCCTCTGCACTGCTGCAAACCATATTGTGTGTGTGTGAGCATTGATGTCAGAGTGTGCTGTGTCAAGGCCATCTCACTCGCAGTGTCTAATGAACCATGGTCTTAAACAAGTGCAAAGGGCTCCCAGTTAAAACAAAACATAAAAAAACCTATGAAAGACCACATCATTATATATAATGATAAATGTACTCCAACATTGCACCCAGAAGAACAATTTACAGTCCACACATATACAGGATAGTCATTTATCTCAAATGGAATATCCTATGTAAATGTGGTATCTAGAGATCCAGAATGTACACAAGCGGAAATCATCGTTGCTGTATGCAGTGAAGCATGTAATCTCATATTGTATGCAAAATGCAACAATTTAAAGAAAAGAGTCGCAGAACATTTTACATCCATAAATGCATCATTTTACATCCAAAAATTCAGGGCTGCATTTCCCGAAACCTTCTTAACGCTACATCGTTCTTGAGTTATACTTTTAAGCTGTACCTTATTGTTAATATGTGTTTCCCAAAACGTTCTTAGTTAAGTAAACCTTCTGTAAGTCATACTTTCGTAAGATTGGTCTGGACCACTCTTAGATATACCTTATCACTGTTGACAGTTCAAAGTTTTTTCTCAGTCTATACGAAATTAATTCTGAAGTAATACACCCAGTGTTCAATTAAGCTGCAATTCTTAAAAAAAAAAAAATGATACAGAAAAAAAAAGAAAAAAGAGACATACTCAATGGAGCTACCCCCTCGGCCCCGAAATTCAGCTGCTGGCGGCTCTCCTCTTTTTCAATTTTTCTCCCCCATAGTAGCTGTTGATTATATGTTTCCTGTGTTGCACTTTTATTGAGTAGTTCATCCAGTATCATAAATTAGTGATTTTCACTAATACAGGTGCATCTCAATAAATTAGCAGGAGCCCCTACCAAGTATTAAGTACATGTACAGTAAATGAACATACTTTCCAACAGTTCACTAAAAATGTTTTTTTTATTGGTCTTATGAAGTATTCTAATTTGTTGAGATAGTGACTTTGTGGGTTTTTGTTAAATGTGAGCCAAAATCATCACAATTAAAATAACCAAAGACTTAAACTACTTCAGTCTGTGTGCATTGAATTTATTTTATACATGAGTTTCACAATTTGAGTTGAATTACTGAAATAAATGAACTTTTCCACGACATTCTAATTTATTAAGATGCACCTGTATGTGATGCAGCTGCTGGGCAATCAACCCTGGTTGTGGAGTAAATGAGCACTCTTACCTGAATGTTTCTCTCTCTCGCTCTCTCTCTTCTGTTAAAAGCTGTTAAATTATTAAGCAATGTCTCCTGTAGGTTTTTTCCTTGTATTTTATGTGGTGACCACTGGGAGGTGCGCTGGGCATATATTTTTCTTTCTTGGTTTTATTCCCTGACTTGATGTACTGTTGCAAAGCGAAAGTAAAAGTTTCATGCAAGTTCGTTGCATTCTAACAGAAAAGATTTCCGTGTCTTTATTTAAAATCAACACTTCTTTTATAAAAAAAACACCGCTTTCTCACATAAAGCAGTGAAGCGGCCCGTGCATAGAATGAATAATCGATACGAGGCATCGATATCAATCGCAGCCCTGATCAAAACTGTTTTTTTTTTTGTTAGTGTCCTTTAGACATTCTGTTGACCATAAGTAACTTTGCAAGAATGTCAATTTATTATACCAACCCTAATTCTAACCACAACCTAACAGTCTAATAATTTACAAATATTCCAATGAGAGTTAGTTGACATGTAGTTGCAAAGTTATTATTAATAATAATAATAATATTAACAATACCCTAATAATAACATTAATTTATCACTTAATAAATACAACTATTAAAAATCTGGGCTGCATTTCCAGATAACGTTCTCTCTTAGCGCGCTACGAAGACTCTAAAGGTATGTCTTAACTAAAGGTATACTGTACCTGTTCTAGGTGTGTTCCCCGAACTATACCTTAGAAGGCTGCTTAATATATACCTCCTTACATGCGACGTTACCAGGTGCTGTCCATTGCGGTGGTGCTGAATTGGTTGATATCGATGCATCGAGAATTGATTATTCATTCAATGCATGGGCTGCTTCACTGCATTATGTGAGAAAGCGGTGTTCTTTATAAAAAGATGTAAAAAGGTGTTTATTTTAAATAAAGACACCAAACTTTTTCCTGTTAGAATGCAATGAACTTGCGTGAAACTTTTACTTTCGCTTTGCAATATACCTCAGGGAATAAAAGCAAGAAAGAAAAATATATGCCCAGAGCACCACATAAAATACAAGGGAAAAAAAACCTACACGAGACACTGCTTAAAGGGGTCATATGATGCTATTTTAAAGATCATTATTTGGTGTAACAGAATATGTTGACATGCTTTAATGTTCAAAAAACACATTATTTTTCAAATACTGTACATTATTGTAGGTCCTCTATGGCCTGCCTCTCTCAAACGCGTAGTTTTCTACAAAGCCCCTCCTTCCGACAAGCACAGTCTGCTCTGATTGGCCAGCTGACCCAGTGCATTGTGATTGGCCGAACACCACAAGCACGCGTCGGAAATGTAATGCCCCCTTGATTGCCCAGCAGCCGCATCACATATTGGTCTAAATCACTAATTTATGTTACTGGATGAGCTACTCAATAAAAAGCGCAACAATGGAAACATGTAATCTACTATGGCTGAGAAAAAAGAGAGAAAGAGGAGAGCTGCCAGCAGCTGTATTTCGGGGGGTGAGGGGGTAGCTCCGTTGAGTTTGTCACATTTTTTATTAATTTCTTTATCTTTATTATTATTATTGTTCTTTTTATTTAATTTTTTTAGAATTGCAGCTTAATTGAAAACTGTGTGTATTACTTCAGAATGACTTTCGTATAGACTCAGATGTACAGAACTGTGAACTGTCAACAGTGATAAGTTATAGCTAAGACTGGTCCAGACCAACCTTACAAAAGTATGACTTATGATGTGCGATCTGACATTATCAAATAGGCTATATCACCAAATCACACGTTGATTTATTAGTCTATTAAAACTCAAAATGCTATGCATTCTAAATTGTAGACGGCAAAAATGCTTCTGTATGCTTTTTATATTTATATAATTTAATATAGTTAACTTAATCTATATCACGCAAAGAGTACCGTTTTTCTGCAGATATCAGCATGATAACACATTTAATAATAATTTTATACAAGTTCAGTAAAGCAATAAGTGACTTACATTTTAGACATAATATTGCTTGTTTTTGCTTAATTTTGCCAAAGAAGATAGTTCCAAACAAAGATCTCAGCACTGTTTTGTGTCTCTGAGCAATGGTGTTTACTTATTGAATGAATTAGCTTTTTGAACGAATCGGTTGAATAAATGATTCAGTGATTCACTCATTAACACAGTCAAATGCTTTATTCCTGTCAGAACAATCAGTCGTTTGAATGCATCGGCTGAATCTCAATGACTCACTCATTATCAGTCACTTGCTGTCACCTACTGGCTGTTTTAATTTCACATTTCTACAATTTTTTTCATGTTTTAAATAATTTCAAATATCAGTATTCAACGTTTTATGTTAAAAACAAAATTATTTATGCATCTGTAACTGCAGGTTAAATGCATCCATGTCCCCTCTGAGATACATTAAACTGTGTAAATACATCTAAATGCGATTGCAGATGCAGATTCCAGAAATGTTTTCTTATGTTAGAACGAAAGACACTAAGTACCAGATGAAGTGCTTCTTATTCTTACCCAAAAAATACAAAATGGAAGAGTTAAAACTGAACACAATCTTGCTAATCAAGCTGTGTATGAACATTTTTTAAACATATATTTATTTGCTTCTTTTCCATTTTGCATTTACTGTCAAGTACTTTTAAGATTAAAAAAAATACTTTTCGTACTTAAGTACAGTAAATATCACATACTTTAAGACTTTTACTCAAGTATTATTCTAAACGGTGACTTCAACTTCTACCAAAGTAATTTTCTGGTAAGATATGTGTACTTTTACTTGAGTACTTTATACACCACTGCAATTGTGGCTGTATTGTGCATTTATGCGTCTATACCACACACACATGCAATATATGCATTAAAGATATCACTCACAGACACCAAGCCAAAGCAGCCTCTTTCCCTCATGTCAACACACCTTTTCCAACAGGCAAATGTCTTCTTTGTGGTGGTTTGGGGTCCATGTCAGTCAATGGCAGCTGAATCCCAGCAGCCAAGGGCATCAAACATTCACTTCGGATCTAATCAAATGACACCCAATCTCATTTGTAAAATGTCAATATGATATATGGCAAAATGGCAAGTGACAGACAGCCATTGACTACAGTGTGCAGTCAACTTTATAATGTAATAAAGCTTCAATTTGGCAAGAGTGATGGAAACTGTCACAATGGACTCCACCTGGGTTGAGAGGTTACCGTAACACAAAAAAAATCGTATTCTGACGGCAAACTGTCAGCGCAGGAGCACTCCCACACGGTCTATTTTTAGACAATATCCTTGTTTTAATGCTGTGATCGAAAACACACTCACCCTCAGGATATGACAGATGCTTTTTTCCCCTTCTCTGCTGTAGTCGGTTCTGCTGAACTTGTGTCACCTCTTTCAGAAATGCCAATGAATTAGTTATAGACTCTGTTTCAAAACCTAGTGAGCTGCACGGTCTGATACCTACATAGGCAGCTGTCCTCTAAAGAGAGCATTCTAACTGAAATGTGACCAATTTGGAACGTTTCACACAGGCAGCAGCATAAACAGTGTAACTCATGCACAGTGTACAGGAAGACAACCCAGGCTCATTGGAAATACGTGCCTGTGGTGATGTTTCAGCAACACTGATATTATGTACCTTACTGCACATTTTGCAGCAGTTTCAAAGTAAAATGTCCAGTGAGTGGTGCTAAAATGGTCATTCAATACATGACCTTGGCCAAGTCAGGTATGTTTTGTAGCGGTTCAGAATTCAAATGTTCGGGGAGTGACGCTAAAATGTTAATGCTCTATCGTGTTGGAAAATAACATACCCTACAGCACATCCAACCTCAAACCTACCCAATAGTGTTAGCAAATGAAAAAGTGGTATAAAAATGTATTTGCGGATACAACCATGCTATTTTAACTTCATTTTATGCTGGTTTGAGCTGTTTTGTCAAACTGTAGTTCCACGTGATTTGTACAAGAGCGCTTCACCTCACAAGTGCAATGCTGCATTGCGTGAGCTACTGAGGAAACCTACTGAGTTATGGTGCATTCCATTTGTACTTGGAAATTGTAAATTCTGATTTCCCAGTAGGAACTTTGCCCTCCCAAGTTGGAGTTACGACTCACAATCTCTGAGGAATCACAGCAACTCCAACTTCAGAAACCAGTATGACTTTTCAGTGCATCAACAGAAGAGAAACAGTTGTAATATGTTAATTAGCACTTATGTTTGTCTGCACACAGTACTATCCAACTTCTATTTGTGAACGTGATACTATGGCGTTATCTGTGCAAAATACCACTTGTTATGTGTTTTTATTGTTAACAATGGACATGTCCATGGTTTTCTGACTTCTGTGTGACGTCATTCCTAGTTCCGACATCCAACTTCTGAGGTAAATGGAATGCAGCAATAGAAAATCTGTTTATGTAATGCTAACGTTCAAAAGTATCAGTTTTCAAATCTGGCAGTATGTTAAAATTGTTTTGAAGTCATAGCAAAATATTGTGGGAATATTCTGGCCCTGTAAATCATACTTGTGTGAAAAGGAATAAAAGTTGTCAGAGTTTTACTGCCTGTGGTTTTCATTTGAACTGGAAACTGCAGCGATTTATACGTATTTTGAATTTTGCAGAAATGTAGGTAGAGGCACATATTTCCAATGAGCCTGGGTAGCAGGAGGTTCACTTTTTTTGATGGTGGCCACAAACTGTAAATCTTCCTTTTTAAATTTTAAGTGGTTCTCCAGCTAAAGGAAAGGCAGAATCTGGGGCCTTTTTCACAGATAATCATATCTTACTACTAGGAGTACTAGGTGTAAGGTTACGCTTAAAACCTATTCACAAAGCTCTTAAGAGTCAACAATAACAAAAAAGAGGGTTGAGTCAATGCATAGACTTCTCTTTGTTAAATATCCACACTGAGCATGGGATGGAACTCTTAATATTGAACTCTCAAAGTGCACCAGAATTTAACTTTAAAATTTACAAAAACAAACATCACCTAGGCAGACTAATGTCCAGCCTCCATGGTCTCAAAAAAATCCTGTGGGAAACACTGCAATGTGGTTGTGTAAGATTTAGGAATAGGGTAGAGCCTTTACCCTGGTCAAATTCGGGCCAACTCCAATATTATTTATGTAACGGTGCACACACACACACACGAGGAACACGGGAACGAAGGAGCGAGGAGACACGGAGATAAAGTAACTCAAAAGGGTTTAATAGGGCTCCTGTGGGAAACACTGCAATGTGGTTGTGTAAGATTTAGGAATAGGGTAGAGCCTTTACCCTGGTCAAATTCAGGCCAACTCCAATATTATTTATGTAACGGTGCACACACACACACACGAGGAACACGGGAACGAAGGAGCGAGGAGACACGGAGATAAAGTAACTCAAAAGGGTTTAATAGGGCCTTTCGCACCGCAGGAACCTTTTCATAGTACCAGAACTAATTGTGGAACTACCCACTTTTTGCCGTTTTCGCACCACCGGAACTGGGAGCGATTTTAGTACCGGACTGCCTTTTTCGAGAACCAAATTAGCTCCTACTCTGGAGCAGGGTCTAACCAGCACAACTGGTACTAATCGTGACGTAAGTCAAACGCAGCACTGAGATCTAGTAGTACCAGCACTGATATTTTGCCAGATTCAGAATTTAAGCGAATATCATTTATTATCTTAATGAGTGCTGTCTCTGTGCTGTGATGCGGTCGAAAACCAGATTGAAAATTGTCCAGGTATCCATTTGAGTTTAAGTATTTGTTCAGCTGATTAAAGACTACCTTTTCAATAATCTTTCCTATAAAAGGAAGATTTGATATTGGTCTATAGTTGCTCAATATGGTGTTATCAATATTTCTCTTTTTCAGAAGGGGTTTAACAACTGCAGTTTTCAGGGAGTTTGGAAAAGTCCCAGAAAGAAGTGAGGCGTTCACCACTTCTAAGAGATCTGCTTCCAAACAGTTAAGCACCCTTTTGAAAAAATATGTGGGAAGTGTGTCAAGATAGCATGTTGACGATTTAAGGTGCTGTACTATTTCTTCCAAAATTTTGCTATCAATTTCTTCAAAAGCAGACATAGTATCTTCTTTTTGATATTGTGGTCGAATATGTCTAACCTCTGCATAACTTGGGGAAGTGCTAATCGCCTTCCTGATATTATTGATCTTCTCAGAAAAGAAGGAAGCAAACTCATTGCATTTGCTGTCGGAGAGCATTTCACTGGCAATCTGATTTGGGGGGTTTGTCAGTCTCTCAACAGTAGCAAAAAGAGTGCGAGTGTTGTTTAAGTTACTGTTTATAAGGTTTGAGAAGAATGACTGTCTAGCTTTGCCTAGTTCCACATTGAAAGTACGAAGGCTGTTTTTATATATGCTATAGTGAATTTCAAGTTTTGTCTTCCGCCACATCCGCAATTAACATTGGAAACACCTGGGAACAATGAACTCAAAACACGAGACAGAGAAACTGGATGATGGAGCACATAGGGAGCCAAGACACACACAAAACCTGGCCCAGAGCCTGACATTACTCCCCCCTCCCGGAAGGCATGTCCTCACGCCACACAACATCCAATGGGGAGGTGGGGTGGGCGCTCTGGAGACCTCTAGGAGTAGGGATACCAGACGGGAGGCCTCCAGATCGGGGCACCATGGTGGATATGTCAGCTCTGGGCGCCAAGGCGGAAGAGGGACCACAGGAGGACATGGCGGAGTGGGGAACACAGAAGGCCATGGCGGAGTGGGGACGTCAGGAGGACATGGTGGTACAGGCAGTTCAGGAGGTCATGGTGGAGCAGCCTTCGAGGCAGCGGCCTTAGTCCACGCTTCGGCCTCTACGGCTGGAGCTCTACTACCCCCCCTCCCCCCAAAAAAATACATGGGGATGTTTACAGGTTCCTAGGCCCTCCGTGGGCCAGGACCGGGGACTGGAGCCCTCCCTGGGCTTAACCGGGGCTCGGGAGCCCTGCCTGGGCAGAACTGGGGATCGGGAGCTCTTCCTGGGCTCGACGGGGGATCGGGAGCCCTCCGTGGGCTATACTCGGGATCCCTCCTTGGGCTATACTCGGGATCGGGAGCCCTCCGTGGGCTATATTCGGGATCGGGAGCCCTCCGTGGGCTGAACTGGGGATCGGGAGCCCTCCGTGGGCTATACTCGGGATTGGGAGCCCTCCGTGGGCTGAACTGGGGATCGGGAGCCCTTCCTGGGCTGAACTGGGGATTGGGAGCCCTCCGTGGGCTATACGCGGGAACAGGACTGACACTGGAACAAACTCTGGGGGCACAGCCGACACACTTCTCCTCACCCCTAGTCTCCTCTTCTGGATCGGGGGGAAAAGGCATGTTCTGGGCCAACACAGGAGCGAGCTCTGGGGTTGAAGCCGACACCCCTCTTCCTCACCCCTAGTCTCCTCCTCTGGATCGGGGGGAAAAGGCGTGGTCGGCAAACTGGAGTGTTGAAGTCTGGCGGGCTTGCCACATTAATGTCCGGTGGGCTTGCCATCTGGGTGGCTGGTACGCTAGTCTTTGGCGTGGCCGGCAGCCGGAGAGAGCGGGCTGGGGAATAGCCGCGGCTGGCGGGCAGGACAACGGCGCGGCCAATGCGCTGGGTCTTCCGAGCTGTCGGCAGGCTTGTCTTCGGCGCGGCCTGTGGGCTGAGGTGAGCCGCAGCTGGAGGACATGACAACGGCATGGCCGGCACGCTTCACAGTTTGCGGATCTTCCATCCGCGGAGACAAACAGGGGAGAAAAATGAAAATAAAACATGGGAGAAGGAGCGCCACTTACTGTTTTGGTCAGTCGTTCTGTCACGGTGCACACACACGAGGAACACGGGAACGCATGAGCGAGGAGACACGGAGATAAAGTAACTCAAAAGGGTTTATTAACAAAGGCTGGGGATCACAGGACTTGACACATCAGGATGACAGAATGATGTTTAACGACTGACAAAGGACAAGAACACACTTTAAATACACAGGAACTGATGAGGGGAAGACAAGGGACACCTGGAACTAATGACAATTAACATTGGAAACACCTGGGAACAATGAACTCAAAACATGAGACAGAGAAACTGAATGATGGAGCACATAGGGAGCCAAGACACACACAAAACCTGGCCCAGAGCCTGACAATTTAAACATGTTTAAAAATGACCAGGAACTCTGGAGGTGCTCATAAAGGCAGTGGTTTACAATTGTTGTACTGGGGATCCACAGCACCGCACATTTTGTATGCCTCTCTTCTTAAACAAACCTGTTTCAGATCATCAGCTCCTTAGGGAAGAGCTCCATGAACTCCATGAACATGAAAAAAAAATGTTAGTTTCAAATCAATGAATAAAACATTTAAACTAGTAGGTGGAGAAAAATATGAATCTTTTCTTATAAGCAACTCACTGAATCATTGACTCAGCTGGTTCACTGGCAGTCAGGACCAGAAGAATGGTAGAGACCATTTGTTTATTAAAGGTTAAAACTAAAGTTTCAGGTCTATTTGTGTCATTAGCACAAAAAGCATGCAAGTGAAAAACACAATTAGCACCAATAAGGAGCAAATGACAATTTGTCTGTCGCTTGAGCGGGAAATGTGGAAATTATTACTCCCACATAAAGTGAACGTGATTTTGGCAGCCCCTGACAAATTAAACAGTTTATACAATGGTTTATATTTAAGTTTACAATATGGCTAGCATGAGCATTAGGATCAAGTGCAAGCAACCGACAGTCAAACAAACTATGCTTGAAGTTTAAAGAATTTGAAAATGATTGCTGTATAGTTTATTATGTTAAGCAGTTAAATTTCATATACTGTATCTAAAAGGAATATATAAAATGTTATCTCAGATTTGACCTCATATGGGAGACTGCGTGTGAGCTGATTAACCAACCAGGGCATTTATTTATGAAATTACTTTAGAAAACCCACAAAAACTATTAATAAATGTAAATTCATAGTACTTACCTTTTCCTCCGTGTCCATCTGCTGGAAGTTTATCATTGCGGAACAAAATGATGCACATGCGCACTTGCGCACTTGCGCTGCTTTACATGTTCACATTTGTCTCATGCCCTATATTTCAATAAATCTCTGCCATTCACAAACATAAATTTTTGTTGCTCAAAATCACTTTCCAGAACATTCTCATTCACCATTCCTGGCTAGTGGAATGATCTTCCCACCCCTATCCGGAATGCTGAATCCTTGACAATTTTCAAGCGACAGCTGAAAACTCACCTCTTTCGACACTACTTGACATCATCCTAAAAACAAAAAAAACAAAAACCTTGTTTTTCTCTTTATTTATTCCTTCCCTTTCTAGCATGTACTGATTTAAACAATGCCTGAAACTTGGTATTGCAAGCACTTCCTGTGACTGTTTGCCTCTTTAAGATGAATCGCTTTATGCATTCCCCAATTGTAAGTTGCTTTGGATAAAAGCGTCTGAAAAATTACTAAATGTAAATGTAAATTATCACCATTTGCTAAGTAAAATATTTAGCTGATGGTTTGGCAAATATTTTATATATTTTACATATCTATATCTCTACAAATATAATAAACAATGGAATTATTTGAAATGCTTGATAAATTCATCACATTTCCCATATTATATGGGTCCCCTTCCTGCGGGGGGATAGCTTACAAGGTTACCACCTGATCTCTGAAAGGCCGGGGTCTCAGGACAAATTTAGAGTCTACCAGCCCGAATTCTATGCACGATTCGCTAAAGGAGAGGGCTTGAAGATCCCCCACCCTCTAGATAGAAGTGAGCGCAGTCAGGAAGGCCGTCTTCATAGAGAGGGCACTAAGTTCAACTGACTGAAGGGGCTCAAATGGATCTCTCTGTACGGCCTGAAGAACCACTGAGAGATCCCAAAAGGGGATGAGGCACAGCCTTGGAGGATGCAACCTCCAAGCGCCTCTTAGGAATCTTATAACCAGGTCGTGCTTCCCTACCGATCTGCCATCTACAGTGTCGTGATTCACTGCAATCTCAGCGCCTCGTAGAGGGGGCCCTGGCTTGCATAATAGTATTCACCGCAGCGGGTGAAAGGTCTCTGAATTCCTCCTGGTCACATCCAGGGACCAGACATGGAGGTTCCAGAGATCCAGGCAGTGGTGCCATATTTTGCTCTTCTCCTGGGAGAAAAGGTCCCTCCTCAGGGGAATCTGCCAGGGAGGGGCTGATACCAATAATACGAGCTCTGAGAACCAAGTCATATTGGGCCAATATGGTGCCACAAACAAGACTTGTTCCCTGTCCTCCCTGACTTTGCACAGAGACTGTGCAATGAGGCACACTGGGGGAAATGCATATTTGCGTAGGTCCCTGGGCCAACTGTTAGCCAGTGCATCCGTGCCAAGGTCATGGAATACCAGAACTGGCAATGGCCGGATTCTGGCGAGGCAAACAGATCAACCTGTGCCTGGCCAAATCGACTCCAAATCAGCTGGACCGTCTGGGGGTGAAGCCTCCACTCACCTCGGAGCATGACCTGTTGTGAGAGGGAGTCCGCTACATGAGTGAGGTCATCCGGGATGTGAGTGGCACGAAGAGACTTGATTCTGTGCTGGCTCCATAGTAAGAAATGGTGGGCGAGTTGTGACATGTGACAGGAGTGAACATCGCCCTGCTGGTTGATGCACGCAATCGTCGCTGTGTTGTCCGTCCGGACCAACACATACTTGCCTTGGATCAGTCGAAACCTCCTCAAGGCCAAAAGCACCGTCAACAACTTCAGGCAGTTGATATGCTAATGCAGTCGGGGGCCCGTCCAGACCCCGGAAGCTGCTCGCCCATTGCATACAGCACCCCAGCCTGTCAAATCAAGTCAAGTCACCTTCATTTATATAACACTTTAAACAATACAGATTGTGTCAAAGCAGCTTTACAGTGTCAAACTGAAAAATTGTTTGTAAATAATGCAAGAGGACAATAACAATTTTTTCAATTAAAGTCAGTTCATTGATTATTCAGTGATGTCATCGTCCAGTTAAGCTCTCTTCCTATGGTGTCTGTGCAATCAAGTCGACAATATTGCCAGAAATGAAAAGTCCCCAACTGAGCAAGCCAAAGGCGACAGTGGCAAGGATCCAAAACTCCATCAGTGACAGAAAATGATAAAAAACCTCGGGAGGAACCACGCTCAGTTGGGGCGCCAGTGGTCAGATTGTGCGGAGGTTCCTTTGGTCTTGTCCCAATGGCCGTCTAGTTGATGAGGTCTTTGCAGAGGATCTGTCTCTGGGGCTCATCTAGTTGACATGGTCTCCACTGACATTCAGGACTGTAGAGGTCATCTCTAGGTGCTGATCCACCATCCTGTCTAGGTATGGACTGGATCTGGGTAGCTATGTTGACCATCTGGTCTGGAAATGGACTGGATCTGGGTGGCTACAGTGACCTCGAAATAAAAATGAAACAGACTAATATTACCATAGATGCCATTCTTTTTTACAATGTAACAAGTACATCAGGTGTTATGGGAAGTGTTCCCAGTTCTGGGTGACCTAATTCAGGGTTGACAGAACCAGGCTAATATGGTCATGCTTCCTGGTTCTAGTAAGAACTCTAGCTGCTGCATTTTTTGTTTATTAAGCTTGAAGAACCACCCAATAGAGCATAACAATAATCTAACCTTGAGGTCATGAACACATTAATTAATGTTTCTGCATTTGACATTGAGAGCATAGGTCATAATTTAGATATATTTTTAAGATAGAAAAATGCCACATTATGGCAGAAATGGTTTTACAAATGCTAGAAACATGGATTTCAAAGGAAAGATTGCTATGAAATGTCACGCCTGGGTTCCTAACTGATGACGGAGAATTGACAGAGCAGCCATCAAGTGTTAGACCGTGTTCTAGGTTATTACATATGGAGGTTTTTGGTCCAATAATTAACACCTCTGTTTTGTTTTTTCCCCCCAGAATTTAGCAGTAGGTAATTACTAGTCATCCAGTTTTTATATATCAGCTATGCATTCCGTCAGTTTTGCGAATTCGTATGTACGGACTAAATCCTGACAGAAAATCCTCACAGATACCATTTCTACCAGAAAGACTCAGGAGGTGAAGATAAAACTCAAAAGAATGTATTTACAAAACCAATACAAAAAAACTAAATTATTTTGGCGTAGGCCCCATCCGTAGCTTGAATCTGAAGTTGTAGAGTTGCAGCTATTCCTGCCAAAGACGAAGGCAGGGCGGAGCCTACCCCCGCATATACGGGGCCAACCTGTAAAATTGCACTAAGGCAAAATGCAACCTAGGCTCAAATTAGGTTAATTATGCAGTGCTAGTCTGCTAGATACACCAACAATAACACCTAACACTTTGTCTTAAACACGTGTGTGAGTGAATAACCTTGCAGAGAATAAAATTTACGCCCAAGCGCCACAAGTGCATAAAAATTAATTATACTTATTAATGCTGTAGGCTGATGAAGTGATGAAGACGAAATGCCGAAGGAGACCAGCAGCCTTGTTTTCCGACAGCAGGTCCGGATTGACTTCATGCGTGCAGGTTCACGTGAGTGTACAGGCAAAATATTTTGTTGATTTAGATGCGAGCAGCGCCGACGCGAGAGCTCGGAAAGCACTCGGAACTCTGCAACTCCGCCAATGTTTCACATCTTCTGCCGGGAAATCTCAGACACCTGTTATATCATGCAACACTACCAAACAACCTCAAACATTCACCGTGACACCAGAGCAATGCCAATGATCTAGTGTGCATCTTGTGAGGAAGGTCAAACTTGCGATCGTTCGCAGGAGACGAACTTAACTATATGCAAGTAACTCAGGAAAAGTCGTGCAATAAGTCAAGCGACAG
Source organism: Sinocyclocheilus grahami (assembly GCF_001515645.1). NCBI lineage: Eukaryota > Metazoa > Chordata > Actinopteri > Cypriniformes > Cyprinidae > Sinocyclocheilus > Sinocyclocheilus grahami. The sequence goes on along the minus strand of NW_015505270.1, from coordinate 3,103,584 downwards.
TTTGAGCAAGAAACGACAGCGACAGTATCTGCAAACACAATGAAGGGTGAGTAGAGGGCTTTTATATTCCTCGTGTTGAGTGCCGATTAGCTAGATCTAATTGTAATATGTGACGTGGCATTAAGTCTTCCTAGTAGAACTTGTGCTGATGCTTCCATTTCTCTCTAGGAAGGAACATATGTAAGAGGATACTGCCTTTTCTAGCATTTTTGACAGAAAAGGGAGATTTGAGATCGGTTTGTAATTAACTAATTCTCTAGGATCAAGTTGTTTTTTTTAAATGAGAGGCTTAATAACAGCCAGTTTGAAGGATTTTGGGACATATCCTGATGACATTGACAAATTAATAATATTCAGAAGAAGATCTATGACTTCAGGTAGCACCTCTTTCAGTATCTTAGATGGAATAGGGTCAAATACACATGTTGTTGGTTTTGATGATTTGACAAATTTATTCAATTCATCCTCTCCTATAGCAGAGAACGAGTGGAATTGCTCTTCAGGGGATCTGTAGTGCACTGTCTGATGTGATACGACTGCATGGTTAGAATTTTATCTCTAATAGTATTGATTTTGGAAATAAAGAAGTTCATAAAGTCATTACTTCTGTGCTGTTGGGAAATGTCTTCACCTGTTGATGCTTTGTTTTTCGTTAATTTGGCCACTGTATTGAATAAATGCCTGGGGTTGTGTTTGTTTTCCTCTAAAAGAGATAAAAAAGTAAGCAGATCTAGCCATTTCTAGAACTTTTCTATAAGTAGAAGTACTTTTCCTTCATGCAATCCGAAATACCTCTAGTTTTGTTTACTTCCAGCTGCACTCCATTTTCCAGGCTGCTCACTTTAAGGTGATAGTGTGCTCGTTATTTCACGGTATCTGACGGTTTTCCTTAATCTTCTTTAAGCATAAAGGAGTAACCATATCTAATGTGCTAGAAAAGAGAGAGTCCACAGTTTCTGTTACAACATAAATTTTTTCTGAGCTATTGAATTAGCTGAGGAATTGAGACAAGTTGGGAAGATTATTTACAAAGCAGTCTTTTGATGTAGAAGTGATGGTTCAACCATATTTGCAGCTTTAGCTATATGAGTTGAGTTTGCAGCTTTAACTATATGGAGAATACTCAAGACTAGATAATGATCTGAGATATCATCACTCTGCTGCAGAATATCAACGCCATTAACATCAGTTCCATGTGACAGAATTAAATCTAAAGTATGATTACAACGAGTAGGCCCTGACACGTGTTGTCTAACTCCAATAGAGTGCAGAATGTCTATAAATGCTGATCCCAATGCATGTGAAGTCATGTGAGAAAATATTGCATATTCCTCACCCCTAGTCTCCTCCTCTGGATCGGGGGGAAAAGGCGTGGTCGGCAAACTGGAGTGTTGAAGTCTGGCGGGCTTGCCACATTAATGTCCGGTGGGCTTGCCATCTGGGTGGCTGGTACGCTAGTCTTTGGCGTGGCCGGCAGCCGGAGAGAGCGGGCTGGGGAATAGCCGCGGCTGGCGGGCAGGACAACGGCGCGGCCAATGCGCTGGGTCTTCCGAGCTGTCGGCAGGCTTGTCTTCGGCGCGGCCTGTGGGCTGAGGTGAGCCGCAGCTGGAGGACATGACAACGGCATGGCCGGCACGCTTCACAGTTTGCGGATCTTCCATCCGCGGAGACAAACAGGGGAGAAAAATGAAAATAAAACATGGGAGAAGGAGCGCCACTTACTGTTTTGGTCAGTCGTTCTGTCACGGTGCACACACACGAGGAACACGGGAACGCATGAGCGAGGAGACACGGAGATAAAGTAACTCAAAAGGGTTTATTAACAAAGGCTGGGGATCACAGGACTTGACACATCAGGATGACAGAATGATGTTTAACGACTGACAAAGGACAAGAACACACTTTAAATACACAGGAACTGATGAGGGGAAGACAAGGGACACCTGGAACTAATGACAATTAACATTGGAAACACCTGGGAACAATGAACTCAAAACATGAGACAGAGAAACTGAATGATGGAGCACATAGGGAGCCAAGACACACACAAAACCTGGCCCAGAGCCTGACAATTTAAACATGTTTAAAAATGACCAGGAACTCTGGAGGTGCTCATAAAGGCAGTGGTTTACAATTGTTGTACTGGGGATCCACAGCACCGCACATTTTGTATGCCTCTCTTCTTAAACAAACCTGTTTCAGATCATCAGCTCCTTAGGGAAGAGCTCCATGAACTCCATGAACATGAAAAAAAAATGTTAACACCTGGGAACAATGAACTCAAAACATGAGACAGAGAAACTGAATGATGGAGCACATAGGGAGCCAAGACACACACAAAACCTGGCCCAGAGCCTGACAATTTAAACATGTTTAAAAATGACCAGGAACTCTGGAGGTGCTCATAAAGGCAGTGGTTTACAATTGTTGTACTGGGGATCCACAGCACCGCACATTTTGTATGCCTCTCTTCTTAAACAAACCTGTTTCAGATCATCAGCTCCTTAGGGAAGAGCTCCATGAACTCCATGAACATGAAAAAAAAATGTTAGTTTCAAATCAATGAATAAAACATTTAAACTAGTAGGTGGAGAAAAATATGAATCTTTTCTTATAAGCAACTCACTGAATCATTGACTCAGCTGGTTCACTGGCAGTCAGGACCAGAAGAATGGTAGAGACCATTTGTTTATTAAAGGTTAAAACTAAAGTTTCAGGTCTATTTGTGTCATTAGCACAAAAAGCATGCAAGTGAAAAACACAATTAGCACCAATAAGGAGCAAATGACAATTTGTCTGTCGCTTGAGCGGGAAATGTGGAAATTATTACTCCCACATAAAGTGAACGTGATTTTGGCAGCCCCTGACAAATTAAACAGTTTATACAATGGTTTATATTTAAGTTTACAATATGGCTAGCATGAGCATTAGGATCAAGTGCAAGCAACCGACAGTCAAACAAACTATGCTTGAAGTTTAAAGAATTTGAAAATGATTGCTGTATAGTTTATTATGTTAAGCAGTTAAATTTCATATACTGTATCTAAAAGGAATATATAAAATGTTATCTCAGATTTGACCTCATATGGGAGACTGCGTGTGAGCTGATTAACCAACCAGGGCATTTATTTATGAAATTACTTTAGAAAACCCACAAAAACTATTAATAAATGTAAATTCATAGTACTTACCTTTTCCTCCGTGTCCATCTGCTGGAAGTTTATCATTGCGGAACAAAATGATGCACATGCGCACTTGCGCACTTGCGCTGCTTTACATGTTCACATTTGTCTCATGCCCTATATTTCAATAAATCTCTGCCATTCACAAACATAAATTTTTGTTGCTCAAAATCACTTTCCAGAACATTCTCATTCACCATTCCTGGCTAGTGGAATGATCTTCCCACCCCTATCCGGAATGCTGAATCCTTGACAATTTTCAAGCGACAGCTGAAAACTCACCTCTTTCGACACTACTTGACATCATCCTAAAAACAAAAAAAACAAAAACCTTGTTTTTCTCTTTATTTATTCCTTCCCTTTCTAGCATGTACTGATTTAAACAATGCCTGAAACTTGGTATTGCAAGCACTTCCTGTGACTGTTTGCCTCTTTAAGATGAATCGCTTTATGCATTCCCCAATTGTAAGTTGCTTTGGATAAAAGCGTCTGAAAAATTACTAAATGTAAATGTAAATTATCACCATTTGCTAAGTAAAATATTTAGCTGATGGTTTGGCAAATATTTTATATATTTTACATATCTATATCTCTACAAATATAATAAACAATGGAATTATTTGAAATGCTTGATAAATTCATCACATTTCCCATATTATATGGGTCCCCTTCCTGCGGGGGGATAGCTTACAAGGTTACCACCTGATCTCTGAAAGGCCGGGGTCTCAGGACAAATTTAGAGTCTACCAGCCCGAATTCTATGCACGATTCGCTAAAGGAGAGGGCTTGAAGATCCCCCACCCTCTAGATAGAAGTGAGCGCAGTCAGGAAGGCCGTCTTCATAGAGAGGGCACTAAGTTCAACTGACTGAAGGGGCTCAAATGGATCTCTCTGTACGGCCTGAAGAACCACTGAGAGATCCCAAAAGGGGATGAGGCACAGCCTTGGAGGATGCAACCTCCAAGCGCCTCTTAGGAATCTTATAACCAGGTCGTGCTTCCCTACCGATCTGCCATCTACAGTGTCGTGATTCACTGCAATCTCAGCGCCTCGTAGAGGGGGCCCTGGCTTGCATAATAGTATTCACCGCAGCGGGTGAAAGGTCTCTGAATTCCTCCTGGTCACATCCAGGGACCAGACATGGAGGTTCCAGAGATCCAGGCAGTGGTGCCATATTTTGCTCTTCTCCTGGGAGAAAAGGTCCCTCCTCAGGGGAATCTGCCAGGGAGGGGCTGATACCAATAATACGAGCTCTGAGAACCAAGTCATATTGGGCCAATATGGTGCCACAAACAAGACTTGTTCCCTGTCCTCCCTGACTTTGCACAGAGACTGTGCAATGAGGCACACTGGGGGAAATGCATATTTGCGTAGGTCCCTGGGCCAACTGTTAGCCAGTGCATCCGTGCCAAGGTCATGGAATACCAGAACTGGCAATGGCCGGATTCTGGCGAGGCAAACAGATCAACCTGTGCCTGGCCAAATCGACTCCAAATCAGCTGGACCGTCTGGGGGTGAAGCCTCCACTCACCTCGGAGCATGACCTGTTGTGAGAGGGAGTCCGCTACATGAGTGAGGTCATCCGGGATGTGAGTGGCACGAAGAGACTTGATTCTGTGCTGGCTCCATAGTAAGAAATGGTGGGCGAGTTGTGACATGTGACAGGAGTGAACATCGCCCTGCTGGTTGATGCACGCAATCGTCGCTGTGTTGTCCGTCCGGACCAACACATACTTGCCTTGGATCAGTCGAAACCTCCTCAAGGCCAAAAGCACCGTCAACAACTTCAGGCAGTTGATATGCTAATGCAGTCGGGGGCCCGTCCAGACCCCGGAAGCTGCTCGCCCATTGCATACAGCACCCCAGCCTGTCAAATCAAGTCAAGTCACCTTCATTTATATAACACTTTAAACAATACAGATTGTGTCAAAGCAGCTTTACAGTGTCAAACTGAAAAATTGTTTGTAAATAATGCAAGAGGACAATAACAATTTTTTCAATTAAAGTCAGTTCATTGATTATTCAGTGATGTCATCGTCCAGTTAAGCTCTCTTCCTATGGTGTCTGTGCAATCAAGTCGACAATATTGCCAGAAATGAAAAGTCCCCAACTGAGCAAGCCAAAGGCGACAGTGGCAAGGATCCAAAACTCCATCAGTGACAGAAAATGATAAAAAACCTCGGGAGGAACCACGCTCAGTTGGGGCGCCAGTGGTCAGATTGTGCGGAGGTTCCTTTGGTCTTGTCCCAATGGCCGTCTAGTTGATGAGGTCTTTGCAGAGGATCTGTCTCTGGGGCTCATCTAGTTGACATGGTCTCCACTGACATTCAGGACTGTAGAGGTCATCTCTAGGTGCTGATCCACCATCCTGTCTAGGTATGGACTGGATCTGGGTAGCTATGTTGACCATCTGGTCTGGAAATGGACTGGATCTGGGTGGCTACAGTGACCTCGAAATAAAAATGAAACAGACTAATATTACCATAGATGCCATTCTTTTTTACAATGTAACAAGTACATCAGGTGTTATGGGAAGTGTTCCCAGTTCTGGGTGACCTAATTCAGGGTTGACAGAACCAGGCTAATATGGTCATGCTTCCTGGCTCTAGTAAGAACTCTAGCTGCTGCATTTTTTGTTTATTAAGCTTGAAGAACCACCCAATAGAGCATAACAATAATCTAACCTTGAGGTCATGAACACATTAATTAATGTTTCTGCATTTGACATTGAGAGCATAGGTCATAATTTAGATATATTTTTAAGATAGAAAAATGCCACATTATGGCAGAAATGGTTTTACAAATGCTAGAAACATGGATTTCAAAGGAAAGATTGCTATGAAATGTCACGCCTGGGTTCCTAACTGATGACGGAGAATTGACAGAGCAGCCATCAAGTGTTAGACCGTGTTCTAGGTTATTACATATGGAGGTTTTTGGTCCAATAATTAACACCTCTGTTTTGTTTTTTCCCCCCAGAATTTAGCAGTAGGTAATTACTAGTCATCCAGTTTTTATATATCAGCTATGCATTCCGTCAGTTTTGCGAATTCGTATGTACGGACTAAATCCTGACAGAAAATCCTCACAGATACCATTTCTACCAGAAAGACTCAGGAGGTGAAGATAAAACTCAAAAGAATTTATTTACAAAACCAATACAAAAAAACTAAATTATTTTGGCGTAGGCCCCATCCGTAGCTTGAATCTGAAGTTGTAGAGTTGCAGCTATTCCTGCCAAAGACGAAGGCAGGGCGGAGCCTACCCCCGCATATACGGGGCCAACCTGTAAAATTGCACTAAGGCAAAATGCAACCTAGGCTCAAATTAGGTTAATTATGCAGTGCTAGTCTGCTAGATACACCAACAATAACACCTAACACTTTGTCTTAAACACGTGTGTGAGTGAATAACCTTGCAGAGAATAAAATTTACGCCCAAGCGCCACAAGTGCATAAAAATTAATTATACTTATTAATGCTGTAGGCTGATGAAGTGATGAAGACGAAATGCCGAAGGAGACCAGCAGCCTTGTTTTCCGACAGCAGGTCCGGATTGACTTCATGCGTGCAGGTTCACGTGAGTGTACAGGCAAAATATTTTGTTGATTTAGATGCGAGCAGCGCCGACGCGAGAGCTCGGAAAGCACTCGGAACTCTGCAACTCCGCCAATGTTTCACATCTTCTGCCGGGAAATCTCAGACACCTGTTATATCATGCAACACTACCAAACAACCTCAAACATTCACCGTGACACCAGAGCAATGCCAATGATCTAGTGTGCATCTTGTGAGGAAGGTCAAACTTGCGATCGTTCGCAGGAGACGAACTTAACTATATGCAAGTAACTCAGGAAAAGTCGTGCAATAAGTCAAGCGACAGTTTGAGCAAGAAACGACAGCGACAGTATCTGCAAACACAATGAAGGGTGAGTAGAGGGCTTTTATATTCCTCGTGTTGAGTGCCGATTAGCTAGATCTAATTGTAATATGTGACGTGGCATTAAGTCTTCCTAGTAGAACTTGTGCTGATGCTTCCATTTCTCTCTAGGAAGGAACATATGTAAGAGGATACTGCCTTTTCTAGCATTTTTGACAGAAAAGGGAGATTTGAGATCGGTTTGTAATTAACTAATTCTCTAGGATCAAGTTGTTTTTTTTAAATGAGAGGCTTAATAACAGCCAGTTTGAAGGATTTTGGGACATATCCTGATGACATTGACAAATTAATAATATTCAGAAGAAGATCTATGACTTCAGGTAGCACCTCTTTCAGTATCTTAGATGGAATAGGGTCAAATACACATGTTGTTGGTTTTGATGATTTGACAAATTTATTCAATTCATCCTCTCCTATAGCAGAGAACGAGTGGAATTGCTCTTCAGGGGATCTGTAGTGCACTGTCTGATGTGATACGACTGCATGGTTAGAATTTTATCTCTAATAGTATTGATTTTGGAAATAAAGAAGTTCATAAAGTCATTACTTCTGTGCTGTTGGGAAATGTCTTCACCTGTTGATGCTTTGTTTTTCGTTAATTTGGCCACTGTATTGAATAAATGCCTGGGGTTGTGTTTGTTTTCCTCTAAAAGAGATAAAAAAGTAAGCAGATCTAGCCATTTCTAGAACTTTTCTATAAGTAGAAGTACTTTTCCTTCATGCAATCCGAAATACCTCTAGTTTTGTTTACTTCCAGCTGCACTCCATTTTCCAGGCTGCTCACTTTAAGGTGATAGTGTGCTCGTTATTTCACGGTATCTGACGGTTTTCCTTAATCTTCTTTAAGCATAAAGGAGTAACCATATCTAATGTGCTAGAAAAGAGAGAGTCCACAGTTTCTGTTACAACATAAATTTTTTCTGAGCTATTGAATTAGCTGAGGAATTGAGACAAGTTGGGAAGATTATTTACAAAGCAGTCTTTTGATGTAGAAGTGATGGTTCAACCATATTTGCAGCTTTAGCTATATGAGTTGAGTTTGCAGCTTTAACTATATGGAGAATACTCAAGACTAGATAATGATCTGAGATATCATCACTCTGCTGCAGAATATCAACGCCATTAACATCAGTTCCATGTGACAGAATTAAACTAGGCTCAAATTAGGTTAATTATGCAGTGCTAGTCTGCTAGATACACCAACAATAACACCTAACACTTTGTCTTAAACACGTGTGTGAGTGAATAACCTTGCAGAGAATAAAATTTACGCCCAAGCGCCACAAGTGCATAAAAATTAATTATACTTATTAATGCTGTAGGCTGATGAAGTGATGAAGACGAAATGCCGAAGGAGACCAGCAGCCTTGTTTTCCGACAGCAGGTCCGGATTGACTTCATGCGTGCAGGTTCACGTGAGTGTACAGGCAAAATATTTTGTTGATTTAGATGCGAGCAGCGCCGACGCGAGAGCTCGGAAAGCACTCGGAACTCTGCAACTCCGCCAATGTTTCACATCTTCTGCCGGGAAATCTCAGACACCTGTATATCATGCAACACTACCAAACAACCTCAAACATTCACCGTGACACCAGAGCAATGCTAATGATCTAGTGTGCATCTTGTGAGGAAGGTCAAACTTGCGATCGTTCGCAGGAGACGAACTTAACTATATGCAAGTAACTCAGGAAAAGTCGTGCAATAAGTCAAGCGACAGTTTGAGCAAGAAACGACAGCGACAGTATCTGCAAACACAATGAAGGGTGAGTAGAGGGCTTTTATATTCCTCGTGTTGAGTGCCGATTAGCTAGATCTAATTGTAATATGTGACGTGGCATTAAGTCTTCCTAGTAGAACTTGTGCTGATGCTTCCATTTCTCTCTAGGAAGGAACATATGTAAGAGGATACTGCCTTTTCTAGCATTTTTGACAGAAAAGGGAGATTTGAGATCGGTTTGTAATTAACTAATTCTCTAGGATCAAGTTGTTTTTTTTAAATGAGAGGCTTAATAACAGCCAGTTTGAAGGATTTTGGGACATATCCTGATGACATTGACAAATTAATAATATTCAGAAGAAGATCTATGACTTCAGGTAGCACCTCTTTCAGTATCTTAGATGGAATAGGGTCAAATACACATGTTGTTGGTTTTGATGATTTGACAAATTTATTCAATTCATCCTCTCCTATAGCAGAGAACGAGTGGAATTGCTCTTCAGGGGATCTGTAGTGCACTGTCTGATGTGATACGACTGCATGGTTAGAATTTTATCTCTAATAGTATTGATTTTGGAAATAAAGAAGTTCATAAAGTCATTACTTCTGTGCTGTTGGGAAATGTCTTCACCTGTTGATGCTTTGTTTTTCGTTAATTTGGCCACTGTATTGAATAAATGCCTGGGGTTGTGTTTGTTTTCCTCTAAAAGAGATAAAAAAGTAAGCAGATCTAGCCATTTCTAGAACTTTTCTATAAGTAGAAGTACTTTTCCTTCATGCAATCCGAAATACCTCTAGTTTTGTTTACTTCCAGCTGCACTCCATTTTCCAGGCTGCTCACTTTAAGGTGATAGTGTGCTCGTTATTTCACGGTATCTGACGGTTTTCCTTAATCTTCTTTAAGCATAAAGGAGTAACCATATCTAATGTGCTAGAAAAGAGAGAGTCCACAGTTTCTGTTACAACATAAATTTTTTCTGAGCTATTGAATTAGCTGAGGAATTGAGACAAGTTGGGAAGATTATTTACAAAGCAGTCTTTTGATGTAGAAGTGATGGTTCAACCATATTTGCAGCTTTAGCTATATGAGTTGAGTTTGCAGCTTTAACTATATGGAGAATACTCAAGACTAGATAATGATCTGAGATATCATCACTCTGCTGCAGAATATCAACGCCATTAACATCAGTTCCATGTGACAGAATTAAATCTAAAGTATGATTACAACGAGTAGGCCCTGACACGTGTTGTCTGACCCTAAAATAGTTCATAATGTCTATAAATGATGATCCCAATGCATCTTTTTCAATATCAACGTGGATATTGAAATCACCAACAATTAACAATTATTTGATAAAGTATGTATGGTGCCCTGGTGACCTGTATACAGTAGCCAGTACAAACGTCACCGGGGATTTATCATTAAGACTTTTTTTTACTTTTAGATAATGTTTTATGAAGCACCATTACTTCAAACGAATTATACTTGAAACCAGAGCTCTGAGAAATACTTAAAATATTATTATAAATTGTAGCAACACCTCACCCTTCACCTTTTGGACGTGGCTCATGTTTATAACAGTAATATTGGGGGGTAGACTCATTTAACGTAATGTAATCCTCTGGTTTTAGCTAGGTTTCTGTCAAACAGAGCACAGGTTAAGATCTGTGATCATATCATTTACAAAAAGCGCTTTTGTAGAAAGGTATCTAATATCAATTAAGCCAAGCTTTATAATTTGTATATCTGTATTATATCTGTTTTTTTTTTATTTGTTGAACAATTGTTACCCTTAAATTGGTTTGGCCATTTTTTGTACTTGCTAACTCTGGGGGAACAGACACAGCCTTTATAGTATGATATCTAGGTGAAAGGGTCTCTATGTGATGAGAATTAACTGACTTCTGTGACGTGAGGTGGCTAGCAGATGGCCGGTTTAGCCAGTCTGTCTGCTTCTTGACCTGGGCCCCAGTTAGTCAAGTACAAATTCCAAGACAATATGCCATATTTCTAGAGAAAAGAGTGGCACAATCCCTGGAGGGATGAAGACCATCTCTTTTCAACAGGTCAGATCTGCCCCAAAAACTCATCCAACTGTCTATGAAACCTATGTTATTTTGTGGGCACCACTTAGACATCCAGCCATTGAGTGACAAAAGTCTGCTATGTATCTCATCACCACGGTAAGCAGGGAGGGGACCAGAGCATATTACAGTGTCTGACATCGTACTTGCAAGATCACACACCTCTTTAATATTATATTTAGTGATTTCTGACTGGCGAAGTTGAACATCATTAGTGCCAACGTGAATAGCAATTTTACTGAATTTACGTTTAGCATTAGTCAGCACTTTTACATTTGCCAAAATGTGCTCTGGCTCCCTGTAAACATTGAACTATTGTGGCTGGTGTCTCTATTTTCACGTTCTCGTTCACGACAATAGAATCGACAATAACTAGAGCACTTTCATCAGGTTTCTCAGTGGGTGTGCCACTGAGTGGGGAGAACCTGTTTAATGTTTTGATCGGAACAGAAGAGCGGTGTTTTGTCCCTCGACTATGCCACTTCACAGTCACCCAGTTGCCCTGCTGCGGAGGCTCTGCAACCAGAACCGAACAATGTACAGGATTCGCTAAGCTAGTCACATCCAAAGCCGTATATAAGGCCCTCACATTCTTACTATCCTCAATTAAAGTTTGGATGCATGTCTCTAGTTCTGAAATCTTCTCTGTCAGCCTATTTCCTTGCATTTATCACATGTGAATCCCTCACCACTGATAGAAAAGGCTACACTATACATGTGGCAAACAATGCAAGTGACAATAACAGAAGAAGAAGCCATGACTCAGTGAGAGAGAGAGAGAAAGAAATGGTAGAAAATGTGAATGACAAGCTAACAGGTTAATGGAATGCTAACACGCTGTTCTAGCGGTTTAGATTAAAAGCAAACAATGTCAAATCAGTTTCATAGATAGTATCAGAAATATGGTGAGAATGAAGTTATATTTTAGCAGTTTAAACAGCAGAGAGCGATAGTAAGATAGAGATTCCAACAACAAAACAAAGCTACATGGAGCTACAATTGCAAACATACTCAGTAGCACAGCAGACAGGAACCGGAAATCTGTCTTGGAAGCATCTGTGGTAACAAAATCTGGATGTCCGGGGTGTGGCCAGCTATGCAAATTTTACTCGCCAATTTCATTGGCCTTTTCTCAATTATGTCAGAGGTGTCTGGGCTCCCAAGAGTGACCCTTAGTGTCGGAAACTTCACATAATGTTGATCTGGAAACCTGTTGTAAGGACACTCCTACCTGTAGAAACTAAATGTGTGCCTTGGCGCCATGCCCACCCGGTACTCAGGTATGAAGCCAGTGCTGAAGCGGTCTCATATGCATCAGTCCCAGCGGCATGACCATGGCTCAGGATGCCATATGCCCCAGGAGCCTCTGAAAGTGTTTGAGAGGGGCTGCAGTTTTGTGCTTGAGTGTAAGGCACACATCGTTGAGGTTTTTGAGAATGTGAATGCCCACTTCCCTGAGAGGGGCAAGGTCAGCCTCCGCAACTTTCAGGAAGATGTGAGGAGACAGGGACAGCTCGAAGGGAAGAACCCTGTACTGATATGCCAGCCCTTCAAAGGCAAACCGAAGAAACGGCCTGTGCCTTGGAAGGATCGAGACATGAAAGTACACGTCCTTCAGGTCTAGTGCTGCAAACCAACTTTGAGCTCTGACACATGTTAGCATGTGTTTGAGGGTCAACATTCTGAACAGGAGCTTGTGAAGGCCTGGGTTCAATACCCTCAGGTCCAAGATTGGTCTGAGCCCCCCACCCTTCTTGGGTACATTGAAGTAGGGGCTATAAAACCCCCTATTCATCTTGGCCAGGGGGACATACTCTAATGCTCTCTTCGCCAGAAGGGTTGCGACTTTCTCTCGAAGAACTGCAGCATTCTTGCCTCACACTGAGGTAGATAGAATGCCACTGAACTTCAGCGTACACCTGGCAAACTGAATCACATAGCTGAGCAGAACAGTTCTGAGAAGCCAGTGGGAAGTGTTGGGGAGACTTAGCGAAGTGTCCAGACACCTTGCCAATGGTCTCAAGGGAACTATGTTCGACATACCTAAGGGAGGGTTCCTGCGGCTTAGCAGAGTATAAGGCACAGTGGCAGGAGGTGAAATGTCCATCAGGGTGCACCGTGCCTAGTCCGTCAGGTCTGTCAAACGAGCCACTGATGAATGAGGGAACAGGGGTTCGCCAACATGCTTCACACTGGTTTGGTGACAGACCTGTTGCATCAGAATGTGAGGAGACAGGGAGTCTGTGTCCGAACAGGATCAGCATCTGGCCGTTGCAGATAGGAGGGCCAGAGGTGCCGGGTATGTGTGTGTGACCCAGGGAAGAAGAAAATTGGTGCCTGTCCACCGAGCAGTAGAGAGCCAAAGCAAAGCTGAATCCACCCCCCGCCAGGAGTGGAGATAGGCTGGTCAGATGGTCCCTCCTCCCTGGGTTGCCCATCTCAGGTACGCATTGAAGCCTTCTGGGGGTTCTTAGTGCCCTGATGATGAGATGGCGGTGCCACTTACCTGCAAGTGGTGGGCCGTTGTTCAGGCTTGACTGTCATTCCAGGCTGTTGCGGGGCCTCACCAGTCCTTGCAGGGGGCCATCTCCGGCGACAAGCAGACAAAGGCTCACTCAGCTGAGACCACCCTTGTGCAGTTCTTTCAATGCCTTGGCCTGGAAGACCTGCAGGAAGGCCATAGCAAGCAGGGCGGGTGCAGCTTGTCCGGAGGCTGTATAAGCCTTTGCCACCAGGGACAAAGACAACTTACAGGCCCTGTACGGGTGTCTCGGATGGCCCTGCTAAGTGGCGGCATTTTGCGGGCAAAGATGCACCGCAATCACCTTCTCCACCTGGGGGATCTCCGTATACCCCTCGCTTGACCCCCATCGAGGGCGGCGAGGACGGAGGATATATATATAGCGAGTTCACGGATGTAGCATTAAGCTTTGTAAACACGCTGACCGAACAAGCAACAGATACAAAAACTATAAGGACCTTCTCAAATCAAAAACCGTGGGTGGACAGAATAATCCGTGCTGCAGTAAACAAACGCACTGCCGCATACAACGCCAGTCTGTCATCGGGGAACATGAGTGAGTACAAAGCATCGTGCTATGATCTCCGACGGGCGGTAAGAGCCGCCAAACTCTGATACAGGGAACAAATAGATACTCATTTTCAACTAAATGACTCCCGACACATGTGGCAGGGACTGTGGACCATCTGTGCCTTTGGAAATAAATCCTCTGCAACTGTGAGAGCAGACCCGTTGCTGGCTGAAGAGTTAAACTCTTTCTACAGCCGCTTTGAATGCAATCGAGGCAGCGCGACTCTGCCGATCAGCGCGTCAGGAAGCTGCAGACAGAGCAGCGATAATCATGTAATCACTGTGTCGGAGGACGAGGTTCGGAGGACCCTAAAGTGAGTGGACGTCAGGAAAGCAGCAGGTCCTGATGGGATTTCTGGCCGTGTTCTGAGGTCCTGTGCTGATCAGCTTGCTGGTTTGTTTACATCCATCTTTAATGAGTCCCTTGCTACCTCGGTGGTTCCCACCCCCTTTAAAAAATCTGTCATCATCCCTGTGCCTAAGAACAATAACCCCTCTTGCCTGAATGACTATCGTCCAGTTGCCCTCACGTCAATAGTCATGAGAAACTTATAAAGAACAACATTTACTCCTCCATCCCTGATACTTTGGACCCTCTTCAGTTTGCCTATTGCCCCAACAGATCTACTGAAGATGCCATCTCTCACGTCCTGCACTCTTCCCTCATGCACATAGACAGCAGCAATGGGAACTATGTAAGGCTGCTATTCATCAACTATAGCTCAGCTTTCAATACTATAGTCCCCATCAAGCTAGCTTCTAAACTCATGGACCTCGGCCTGAATTCTTCACTCTGCAACTGGATTCTAGATTTCCTCACTGGTAGACCTCAAGTGGTGAAAGTAGGCCAGTTCACCTCCAACTCCATCACCCTGAACATGGGAGCTCCACAGGGCTGTGTCCTGAGTCCTCTGCTCTACTCTCTCTACACACATGACTGCATGTATTCCTACAGCTCCACATCTATTATCAAATGTGCTTATGATACTGTGGTTCTGGGCCTCATTTCCAACTATAATGAGGCTGCATACTTGGATGAGGTAGAGAAACTCATATCATGGTGCCAGGACAATTGTCTCTCTATGAATGTGAGTAAAACTAAAGAGCTGATTGTGGACTTCAGGAAGAGACAGCAGCGGCCCTATACTCCTCTTATGATCAGTGGGACCCCAGTGGAGAGGGTGAGCAGCTTCAAGTACCTTGGTGTAAACATCTCCCAGGACCTGACTTGGACTTCACACATCCAAACTCAGGTTAATAAAGCCAGTCAAAGACTGTACCATCTGTGACAGCTGAGAAAATTCAGGGTTTCGCCAGCAATCCTGAAAACTTTCTATTCAGGGGCCATAGAAAGTGTATCTCAGTGTGTTATGGGAACAGCTCCAGTCAAGACTGCGAAGCCCTGCAGAGAGTTGTGCGCTTAGCTGAGCACATCTCAGGGTCTGCTCTCCCCTCTCTACAGGACATCTACCTCAAACGCTGCAAAAGCAGAGCTGTTAAAATCATCAAGGACTCCAACCACCCTGGTAACTGTCTTTTCATTTTGCTGCCATCTGGTAAGGGCTTCCGTAGCCTGATGGCTAATTCCGTAGCTTCTTCCCCCAGGCCATCAGGCTCCTAAAGTCAAACTCAGTCTCTTAACACCAACATGACTTCACTTAATTATCAGTAAGATACTTAATATACCGACATTGTCACTTGCACACAGCAATATCTATAATATTTTATTGCTTGGTGCCTGGTTTTCTCCACACATACCGCTTAGAATTAAGGCCAAAAAGTTCTATCTTGGTCTCATCAGACCAGAGAATCTTATTTCTCACCATCTTGGAGTCCTTCAGGTGTTTTTTAGCAAACTCCATGCGGGCTTTCATGTGTCTTGCACTGAGGAGAGGCTTCCGTCGGGCCACTCTGCCATAAAGCCCCAACTGGTGGAGGGCTGCAGTGATGGTTGAATTTCTACAACTTTCTCCCATCTCCCGACTGCATCTCTGGAGCTCAGCCACAGGGATCTTTGGGTTCTTCTTTACCTCTCTCACCAAGGCTCTTCCCCCCCGATAGCTCAGTTTGGCCAGACGGCCAGCTCTAGGAAGGGTGCTGGTCGTCCCAAACGTCCTCCATTTAAGGATTATGGAGGCCACTGTGCTCTAAGGAACCTTAAGTGCAGCAGAAATTTTTTTGTAACCTTGGCCAGATATGTGCCTTGCCACAATTCTGTCTCTGAGCTCTTCAGGCAGTTCCTTTGACCTCATGATTCTCATTTGCTCTGACATGCACTGTGAGCTGTAAGGTCTTATATAGACAGGTGTGTGGCTTTCCTAATCAAGTCCAATCAGTATAATCAAACACAGCTAGACTCAAATGAAGGTGTAGAACCATCTCAAGGATGATCAGAAGAAATGGACAGCACCGGAGTTAAATATATGAGTGTCACAGCAAAGGGTCTGAATACTTAGGACCATGTGATATTTCAGTTTTTCTTTTTTAATAAATCTGCAAAAATGTCAACAATTCTGTGTTTTTCTGTCAATATGGGGTGCTGTGTGTACATTAATGAGGAAAAAAAATTAACTTAAATGATTTTAGCAAATGGCTGTAATGTAACAAAGAGTGAAAAATTTAAGGGGGTCTGAATACTTTCCGTACCCACTGTATATATATATAATCAAACATGGGGGAAAACTAGGACATGGAACACTTGTGGGAGGAAAACAAAGACAAAACAGTTCATGGGCGTGACAACAGTATGCTCATGTAAAACTGAATATATATATATACACTTGAAGCCAATATACATATTAACTTGAAAAAAAAATGACTTGAAAGAAAACTGATATGATTTGTTTATGTGGGCCAATGTGGAATTTGTAGGGTATCATGTTGAATGTGCAATATTCATAATTTCTCACTTTCTTCCTATTGAATTTGTCAAAATGCAGGTTCATTACATTCACAATATAATATTATTGATAGCAATAAAAACAAACAAACCAAACAATTATTTTCTATATTATTTTCATCTGGAGCATACATCTCAAAATGCCTTAGGCTATCTACTGAAAACCATAAAATCCAGTCATGGAAATGGCAGACACACATGATATGAAAATGAGAGAGGACTTTTCCTTTCTGCCTTATCTGTGGTGGGTGGAAGAAAAGCCATTTGCAAATATTCCATTTGGGTTGGCAATTTGCTGGAAGATTTCATAGTAGCCTGACAGATTCATATTTTATGATGAGACTGGCAGAGCTATATCTTGAGGATTTTTTTTAATCTCAACCCCTAACATGTTTTAAATAAGCCAGTCAGAGGGTACAGGCGATTGTGCAATAGTGAATTCAATCATTTTCCTTTCATTTCAAAGAATGGCGTTAGAAATCTACATGTTAAGAAACCAACAATAAATAATCATCATCAATTTTGCACAGGGAGGCCTTGCCATATGTATTGTAGTCTCATGTAGCCAGACTTCTGACATGCAGCATAAAGTCTAGTCCTCATAACTGCTTATACTACTTAGATACTGGCATTGTGAAAAAAAAATGAAAAAAAAAATCAATCAATCAATAAATAAGGTTAATACAAGTTAGTTCCGGGCAGCGTTATCTGAAAATATAGTCTTTTGACATACAAAGGGAAAATGTTGCCCTCTGTAGGTGTAGCACAGTGATATAAATATAATTAATAATTAATTTGATTCATTAACTTAGACCCTTCATTAACTTGGGTTTTAAAAGACCCTTTAGTTGGTATTTCAATATTATATATATTAGGGCTGTCAATATATTAAAATTTGTAATCTAATTAATCACACCTTTTTTTCTGTGATTAATCACAATTAATCGCATGCTTCATTAAATTAAGCATAGACCATTTATCTTGTTTCAAATGATTATTTTGTTATCATTTGCTATATCCAGCAAAGTAAACCAAAAGATTGAAGGGTGATTCTCGAAAACCTGTATTTTCTGCAAGCTTTTTTCAAGATAAATTTGAATGTCTTTCCAAAAAAGAACTCCAAAAGGACACCAAAGAACCAAATTATATAAGGAGCCCATATAAGCACATACTGTATGAAAGAAAAATAAATGCTAAAACAAATCTGAATTGTATAGTATGTGTACAGTGCAAAAACAAAGAGCTATTTTACATTTTAGAGAAGTCAAGTTGCGATACCGAACAGGACCACATGGAGATGCCAAAAAAACCCTAAACCAACCGCGTGCTGACTGCATATTTCTACTACAGTGCACGGAACCATTCAGAATAACTAAACACCACAACATACACATGTCAAATCAAAACATCATCGTGAATGTGTGTGGAAACAACCTGAATGTACAGACATATCTGTGCCTGTGCAGCATAAATACAATGTGCGATCATTGAGTCAAGAGCGCTCATACACGCATTAATATAACGGACTCACGCATGCTTACTGTACGACTCCTGTACGCCACCGCAATCATCTTTACCTTGATTGCAGTGTTCATCCATCAAAACTTTACTAGTGAAACATAGTTGATGTGTTGTGTTGACAATCCGTTCAGTCTGTACTTTACACAGTGTGACGTGTGAGGGCTCGCTCTCTTCAGAGACAATCACAGAATATGACAGAGCTTGTGTTGAAAAGCGAAACACACTGGAATGAATAATTCACTGAAAACGCGATGCAAGTCTCTGTTCTCTCTGCAATCTCTGATGTAATCAGCCTGGTTTCCTTTATATTATCGCTGTTTTGGATGAATTGTTTGAATGCATTCGCTTACTGCATCATTGGACGGAAAACTTTCCCGGAGTTTAGCAGCTTAAAATGATCTGATCGCAAGCAGAGAAGCAGAATTGAGTTAAAGGATTAGAATAGAAATTGTGCATCAATAATTTTGCATTAATTGCATTAAATATTTTATCGCGCTGAGGATTGTAAAATTAATCGCATGCGTTAACGGCCCTAATATATATATGTATATATATATTTATATATATATATATATATATAGTAACACTCCATTATGGGAAAAGAGGAGAACAGACACGAAATACAGTGAAGCACCACCCAGGAAGGTGTCTTTATTCTTTCAAGCACTGCAATTTTAGGTGCAATCAAACTCAGTCTCTGTGACTCATGCAGGTGATGAATTCTGTATTGAGTAGAGCAATTCCTCCTTGCTCAGCGGAGAGAGGGGGGAGTTTAGCCAACTAGATGAGACAGAGACCATTTGAGACAGTAGAGCTCCTAGGCCTGTGTCAGAGGCATCTGTTTGGAGTATGAATGGCAGGGAGAAGTCTGGGACATGTAGCACTGGCGTTGTGATCAGCACTGTTTGTAGTCTTCAGAAAGCCCTCTCGGTTGTAACATTTCACTTACTTTGTCAGGTTGGCCCTTCATCGTCAGGTCTGTAAGGGGGCAAAGCCAGAGACGAGAAATCCGGAATAAAACATTGATAATATCCAGCTAAACCTAGGAAGGCCCGTACCTGTTTCTTTGTAGTGGGCTGGGGATACTCCCTGATGGCCTTTACTTTTCCCTCTTGTGGTTCAATCAGTCCCCTTCCAATTCGATAACCCAGGTCCGTGCCTCTGAAAGTCCCAGATGGCATTTCTGAGGGTTAGCTGTTAGTCCAGCCTGACGTAGAGCAGTAAGCACCCCCTCAGGCGAAGTAAATGATCCTCTCAGCTCTCAGAGTGGACGACCACATCATCCAGGTAAGCGGCTGCATAGGCCTGATGTGGTCGGAGCTCTCGATCCATCAGCCTTTGGAAAGTGGCTGGTGCCCCGTGCAGGCCGAAAGGTAAGACCCGGTAATACCAGTGCCCCGATGGAGTACTGAAGGCGGATTTCTCTTTTGCCGAAGTGGAGAGGGGTACTTGCCAGTAACCTTTTGTTAAGTCCAGTGTGGATGCATATCGGGCCCTAACAAGACATTCAATGAGCTCATCTACTCGAGGCATGGGGTAGCTGTCAAACTTCAACACTTCATTTAGCTTACGGAAGTCATTGCAGAAGCGGAAGGTGCCATCAGGCTTAGGGACTAGCACATTCGGGCTGGACCATGGGCTGGAGGAAGGCTCAATGACTCCCAGTTGAAGCATTTTTGTTCACCTCCTATTCAATGGCTTGCCAACACGATTCTGGGATTCGACAGGGCCGCTGCCGGACTATGATGCCGGGGGGGGTGGGAATTTCAGAAAGAATCCCCACCCGGCTGCAAAGGGCAAACAATTCCTGGGCAATGGCTGCGGTAGTGGCTTGTCGAAGTGGAATGGCCTCAGGGTAGCGGGTGGCATAATCCACCAGGACCAGAATGTATTCGTGGCCCCGTGCAGACTTCGGCAGCACAATGTCCATCCCAATGCGTGAGAACGGCACCTCTATTACCGGCAGCAGAATCAGGGCGGCAGGGGAAGGTTTCTGAGGTGCAGTTCGTTGGCATATTGCACAGGCTTGGCAGAACCTCCGCACTTCAGAATTCATCCCAGGCCAGTGGAAGCGATCTCTTATCCTCTGCAAAGTGTTCTCTGCTGCGAGGTGTCCAGCAAGTGGATGGGAGTGAGCCATGTGGAGGATCATCTCTGTTTTGCTCCTGGGGAGTACCAGCAGTTCCTTTAGTTCCCCGCCTTTCTGCTACACAGTACAACAAGTCATTTTTTACAATGAAGTGAGGAGTGGGGTGGGGGGGTGGCTGGTGTTCACTGCCATTGACCACTCTGACCTGTGAGTAGCAGTGTTTCAAGCGATCATCCTCTCGTTGTTCTCTTCCCAGGGACCCACTCTGTGAGATTTGCTGGAAAAGATCAGAGAAGACTTCAAGGTTTGGTTGAGAAAACTCACCCGCTCTCTCACTCTCTGATGCGAGGTACGCCTGGCGAGCTCTCGGTTTCCGTGGGCAGGGCCCCCCTTCTGGCATACCGGGGTGTCAGGTCGTCATAGAAGTTGCTCCAATCCTGGCCAATCTCGCCGCAGCAGGGCGGGTACAGGCAGGTCATTCAATACCCAAACCTCGACCATCCAGGTTCCTGGGGAGGCAGAAATGGAAACTATTTGGGCCGGCATATACCTTGTGTCACCATGAACACAGATGATTGGGAGAAGGGCTCGGCCAGACTTTGCGGTTCCAAGAAGCTGGGGTTGGATGAGGCTGACACTGCTGCCTGTGTCCAGAACGGCCCGAACTAGACGTCCGTTCACCCGGACTTCCTCCTCTGGGGCTTGGACTGGGAGGTCATGGTGCAAAATGCTCCCTGTCATCCAGGCTTGGGCTTCTGGGGGATTTGCGTCAGTCTGCATTGGCTCATCCTGTCCTGGCGCTCGAGCAGGGCTCGCCAGGCTCACCGACTTGTGCACCCCACTCAATCCTCGCCAATCCCTGGTACCCCTCCAGAGAAATTAAGTAGCTCTCTCTCCTGATTCCCTAGCCACCGCAGCTTCAGACAGCCCCACTGCCTCCACCAGTTCTGCTAGAGTTTGTGGATTTTGTAATCCAGACTATCCATAGCCTATGTTCTTTGCCTTTTCTTATATATATATATATATACTTTTTTGCCATCCTCCAGAATCCCCTTGCAACACAATGAGTGAATTTTGAATGAATATGCATTCTCATTTAGGGTGACGGTATCAAACTTTGTTATTTACATTACATTAACTGTTGGAGCGAACTAGAACACTAGACTTATTCAGATGTTTTTGTTTTTTAACTAGCTAGCTAGCTGCTAAGAAGCTCTGTTTTTGTTTTACTATGTGATGAGGTCAGATTCCCAATAGGCTTGCTTAATGTTGTAATAAAAAAATGACTCAATTGAATGATATAATATAATTAATATAATATAATATAATAGTGCTGTGGGAGTGCTGCCTCCCTGAAATGAGTTTTTGGGGATGTCTGCTACTGAAAATTATAGTGAAGTTAGTAGCGTCGCTACTTTTAGTTAGTTACTCCCCAACACTGCTGTCAACAGCTTTTGATATGTTTGCATATTTCCTTTGGTCAACTGAAGAATCTGTGATGGCAGGACATTTGCATCACGCTCTGCATGACTTTTGCATCAAATCTTATGGCTAAATGAGGCAGGCAGATACACTTGTTCTCATTAAGTGATTTGCCAATTTCAAGTAACGAATCCAAACTAGCAAGGCTACTGTGAGTTCAGCAGTGGATAATTTATTTTTAATTGAACACGGCCATGTTTAATTTTCTAGGACATTTTGAATTTAATTGAAGCCAGTTTGAAGGCAATTAACCTTTCGACATAATACATTTCATCAGGAACATTATGGGTGATTACCATCTGATTGAATGACCTCCTTCTATATCCGTATGTCAACAATTTATCACATACACACAATCCAGTCTCCATATGCTAATGTGACAGATTTATGGGAATTGTGAATGCTGCATAAATTTGTATTCTGTGAGGTGGTGGATCTTTTTTATAGCCTGCAGGGAAGTTAATACTTAAGTGAAAACCATATGGAACCAAGCACATCAAAATGACTATATAATGTTAAAATGATAAAAATGGAAAATGGTAAATCCTTAACAAGTACGCATTAATAATATGGTTATGAACTAAATATTGTGATTTGTGTGGAAAGAATCAAGATATCATGAAAACCTCAATCGTTTCTGCTAATGAAATTAATAAAAAACAAATGGAGACTCCTGCTTGTCAGCACAGAGGGGTTAACAATGACCTCTGCGGCCGTAAAACAGGATAAGCAGACAGTTCAGAGACGGCATTGTTGGCCATGACAGGGCAAGCAGAGAGTTCAGGAAGGGCCTCCTTGGCCATGACATGGCAGACTGTGAGTTCAAAGGCGGCCTCCATGGCCATGACAGGACAGGCAGGATGTTCAGGGATGGCCTTCTTGGCCGTGACAGCACAGGCAGGGAGCTCAAGGGTGACCTCTGTGGTTGAGACAGGACAGGCAGGGAACTCACAGGCTGGCACCAACACATTCCTGAGCTCTGGGGCTTGAGTGAAATCTGGAGTGGATTCATGGACTGGAGCAGGCTCTGGAGCATACTCATAGACTGGAGCGGGCTCTGAGGTAGCTTCATGGACTGGAGTGGGCTCTGAATCAGACTCATGGACTGGAGCGGGCTCTGGAGAGGACTCATAGACCAGAGCGGGCACTGGAATGGACTCATGGACTGGAGCGGACGCTGCCAACTCAGAAGAGTGTATAGCCCAGACACACAAAATGGTGACCGCCATTACTGGAAGGGCAGGGGAATAGGGGAGAACCTCTGAGATCACCGGGCTTGAGAGAGCTGAGGCTGCAGAGCTTGAGAGCGCTGAGGTCAACGAGATGCCTGCTGCTCGCACGGACATCAGCGGTGGGTCCGCCACACTGGACATCAGTCTCGGTTGCCTGGGCACTGCCTTACTGGCTTCAAGTGCATCGTTCATGATGGCCGGGAACACTGGCATGGCATCCATGACGGCTGAAGCCTCTGAAATGGCGGCCATCTTGTGGAGAGGCTCTGATGTGGGGATAACGACCCTCAGAACTGGACATAATGGTGACTGTGATACGCCAAGCTCCGTGGCCACTGGAGCCTGTTGAGTGATCCGCTCCCCTACCTCCACTTTTATAAGAAACATACAAAGTTGATACTTAAAGTCATCAAGACATGTGCACAATGTACAGTACTTCATAAAAAGAAACATAAATAAATAAATAAATGAGTTGTTATTATCAGAATGGAATCAGGTTGACAGGAGGGGTTGAGAGATAAGAAGGCTTTCTGATGTACAATGAAGCAGTTTCTCAGTGCCCATCATAACATTCATCTTAATGGCAGTAGTTTGGCTGGTGTATGATGCACCCCTCAATTTTAGCCAACCTCCTGAGCCATAAATGGGATGTGACTAATCAGTCTTTGAAACAGATTTGTGTAACAGCTTCAGTACAAAATGAATAGGCTGCAGCTACTGTATTCATATTATTCTGCTCAACAGCTAGCTGTCGATCGCATACACATATTTTACATGACACAGACAAAAGGCAAAGACATCTCAGAACCATGACTATCCTAGCAGCATAGTCCATGAAGTTCACAGGTTTATTAGACTTCTAAGAAACTAAGATTCTGTTTCCTGCACCATTTGGAGGATGGAGAAAGGATTAAAATTCTTTCTTAGAACTACATAGATTCACCACCGATAATTGGATATTTTACGATCGTAAACAAGGTGAGAACAACCTTGTGAGAGATAAAACACAACAAGGCTTGCTGGTAAATTGGATGCAGTATTTTGGAGCTGGTAATGTACAGTCTAAGGTGTGAACTTTTATGTTCCATCCATGATGAAACTAGAAGATGGCACGACTCAATCCCAATGTATCTCAGTACCTGTCTGCTTTCACTGTCAAAACAAATGTAAAAGTGGAGAGTAGCAATGGTTTGTAATATTACTGTACAAGTGTGGCATTTCTGTCAAAGCATACTACAGTTTTTAATGTGGCAGTACACATGTGGATGGAGTAAAAGTGCATTACAAGTACAATACTGATGCTGTTAGACTGCATTCATTTAAACAGAAGAGCTATCCCTTAATTTTGAAAAAAGAAGTACACATTAACATACTTTTAAAAAGAGTACTCAAGTAAATAATATACTTTAAAATAATATACTTAAGTGTGAACTGAATGAATGTCATGTTTTCAGACACTAAACTGCATATTATTTGCAATTAAATAAATATGTATTATAGTTTAAATGTATGTTAAAAGCAATTAGTTTAACTGTGTGTGAGTGATTTTTTTGATCCACTTAAGACAGACTTAAGTACATTTTTATATGCTACTGTATAATTCTATTATCTGGAATATGGTTAAACTTTACTGCCAAATATACTGACAAGAATGCATGCTCAAACCAAAGTATATTTTTGTTATTTCTACTGAAACGTTCAAGTCATGTATTTAAATATATTTGTAATTACACATTTGTAATGATGAAGTTGCAGTTGCAATTTAGTACATTTAAAACATATTCACTTTAAATGTAATATCATTAAAATTATAATTGTGCACTGTAATGTAAATGTACTTTAAAAATAAAATATTTCAATTGACACTATTACAAAATGCACTTTTTAAAAGTGTACTTAAATGTGCTTAGAAACAGTCATATATAGAAATGACCCATTAAGTCTTACAAAATAACACCTCTGAGTAATATAATTTTGTGTTCATGTTCGTGTAGACATAACCTGGGGATTTTCATTACAATTAAGTCTGTTGGATTTCATTGTGATGAAAATCTCCTGGTGTAGTCTTTTGCTTTTGAAGAATTCAAAATATCAGTGGCTGGTAAAATACTGACGTAGTGGATGTGGAAGAGCAAAGAGAGATAGAGATTACATTCACAGACAAGAAAACATGCATTAACTTGCCATCTTTTACGACAGCTAAGATCTGTGGGACTGTGGTATAGCAGATGTCAGTAAGTGAACCATAACCCCGTGTTTAATCCATTACACTGACAATCACCTGAGCTCTCCAGCTAGTATAAGGTGCTGGAAGGGCTATAACACCATCCCAACCATTATGTTTTATAAATAACCTGGCTTATAGCTCCCATCGTAATGTCTCTTCATGTGGCTGCCACTACATGCTTTTATTTTTTTTTCATGCTAGTTTCTCACATAGTATTTTCTTGGTCTGATTCAGCTCCTCACTTAAATGAGTATAACGTGAATCAATAAATATAAACCACAAGAACATATCATGTAGAGTGATAATTGATAATACTAGTGCCTATATTAGGTTACACCCCACCCACTGTTTGTTTACACAGCATGTGCATACAAATGACTTTATAATAAATATAAATTATCCAGTTCTTAATACATTGGCTGCAAACAGGCCATTATTTCTTGTGGTGCATTATTAGATTATGTGAGTAGATAAAGCTTAAAAAAAAAAACACAGGATAGTGTGTGCCATTGTTTCCTTTTGGGGTGCATTCTTTAATTGTTGAGCACCACAGGTTTCTCAAACACACTGCCGACCTGCCATTGGTCAAACAAACAAATAACCCCTCCTAAAAGTCCTGCTGTTGGTTGAGTCATTGAATTGGGCAAAGACATAGAAGCCTGTTTCTAAAAACAAACAAACACAAATGTATGCTTATTAAGTCACATTGACACTTGTGAAAAAGAAGTCGACTTTAGCATACTTAAAAAAAAAAAAAAATACATTTGCATACATTTGTAATAATGAAGTTTCAATTTAGTATGCATCTAAAATATTTTTATATCACTGTAAAAAAATATTTTTAATTAAAACTGTAAAAAAAAAATAAGATAATTAAATGATTTAATATGTTCTCTAATGTAAACCTTTTTCATTTGATATCATTACAAAGTGCACTTTTTAAAAGTGTTAAAGGGCACCTATTATGCAAAATCCACTTTTACAAGGTGTTTGAATCCGTGTATCATTCGATCATTCATTTTTTGATTTAACATTGAAAGTAGAAAATTTTATATTGAGATAGAGAGCATGAGACCGTGTCCAGCTGCACCAGTGGACTGTTTCTTATTGGGCCCTGTTCTCATGGTGGTGTTTAGCAGTGCTCCCCTCTATCAGAGGGTTGCCTATGAGCATGCTACTCCTTTTCTGAGTTCGGAGTTCTCCTCTCACATGGAGAGTTGAGTTCTCTGTTTTCCCAGAGCACCTGGAACCCGCAACATCAGGCAAACTAGGCCCTTCCTCTGCCTCCCTAATGCGCTGAGATTTTTGGCTAAGCTTGCAGTACGCTTACCCTTCAGGATTTCTAATGAACATGCTGTAGGTCGAGCCCCCTCTCGGCTGAGAGCTAGGTGTTATGCTCCCTCAGCTAGGTAACTTACTGCTAGCCATTCCAGCATTATACCATGAGGATGAGTTGGTGCTTCTCAGACGTATTTAAAATCCATAAGTGTGCACGCGAAGTCCCTGTGCACTTTCTAAAATCCACACTGTGGTAAGTTCGCACATTAAGCTTTTAAGCTTTT
>NW_015505270.1:3050003-3075444 GCF_001515645.1 Sinocyclocheilus grahami | reverse complement strand
TGCTCCCCTCTATCAGAGGGTTGCCTATGAGCATGCTACTCCTTTTCTGAGTTCGGAGTTCTCCTCTCACATGGAGAGTTGAGTTCTCTGTTTTCCCAGAGCACCTGGAACCCGCAACATCAGGCAAACTAGGCCCTTCCTCTGCCTCCCTAATGCGCTGAGATTTTTGGCTAAGCTTGCAGTACGCTTACCCTTCAGGATTTCTAATGAACATGCTGTAGGTCGAGCCCCCTCTCGGCTGAGAGCTAGGTGTTATGCTCCCTCAGCTAGGTAACTTACTGCTAGCCATTCCAGCATTATACCATGAGGATGAGTTGGTGCTTCTCAGACGTATTGTTCTTGGGATGCGCCATTTCTATCTATGGTCTGCTCCTTCAGAGTGCCACGAGGGCCCTTAGAATGGTATCTTTAAAATCCATGATATGGTAAGTGTGCACGCGAAGTCCCTGTGCACTTTCTAAAATCCACACTGTGGTAAGTTCGCACATTAAGCTTTTTGCGTTCTTTCTAAAATCCTGTATGTTAGGGGCTACGCGCGGTGGCTGCGTGCCCTTTCTTGAGTCAGTTAGGCCCCGGTTCCACCTTGTGCACCACTCCACCTATGTATCCTCAGGATACCTACTTTAACAGGGTGTTGCTACTAAGGGTCTGTTGAGACAGTTCCTTCAGCAAGCTCATGCAGAGCAAGTGGTAGCCTCCTGGGTGACAGGCCAAGACCTTGTACGATTCTAGGCACTTGGTCGTATCCCCTGAAAGGAATCTATTCCTGATTCCAAGCCTTGAACTCTACCCCGGGCCCAGGAGTTCTGGCACTAACAGGTAAGTTTTTTGGGCTATGTAGCTTAGGCCTTTGGCCATAGGGGTTAATGCACTCCTCTCAGCATGGTAGCGTGGGTATACCGTTCCCCATAGCGACCCCTAGAGGACGCAGTTCGAAGTTCCCTTGAAAGGGAACGTCTCAGGTTACGTATGTAACCATGGTTCCCTGCGTAGGGAACGAGATACTGCGTCCTCTAGGTTTCCTGCCATGCTTTGGACGCAAGCTTCAGACGAAGAAGCGGATGACGTGTTCTCCCGGGCGCCTATTTATACTATTTATACTATAGTCGCACCGGTAGTGATGTCATAGGCTGTCGCCGGCCAATGTTATTGTCGTTTTTAGATATATGCTTCAGACACTGGTCACACTGAAGGTGTTCCCCATAGCGACCCCTAGAGGACGCAGTGTCTCGTTCCCTACTCAGGGAACCATGGTTACATACGTAACCTGAGACGTTCTGTTCCATTCCGCTGTGCACTGTGTGCACCTTGTCAAGCTGTTTTTGAACCCGTCCTGTGTAAACCCCTAAAGTATTTTTGTACGGGATCTGTTATCTGTCCTTGTTGTAATGGAACTCTATTTGTCTCCTCAGATATTCAGTAACAGCATATCAGTGAAATTAAAGCACTGCATTGAACATTTGACATGATCAGAGAGAGAAACTCTGTTTCAGCTTGCTAGTGACCAACTCCCAAAATAGACATGCTCTGTGGTGGCTTTAAAAAGTCATAAAAGGTACCTGCGTGTACATACAACAACATTACATTCAACACCTACTTGTCAAAGACCTGAGTTAAAGTAACAAAACTGCAGGCTGGGAGAAAAGGCACAATGGTAACAGTCATTTCCATTTTTTTTCCTCTCTCTCTTCACTTCAGCAGTATTGCAGAATGGGGTGAAATGTAGTGACTAACATTTGTTGACAGCTAATCAATAGGGGATAGTGTCTTTGAGCTTTTAGGGGCTGTTCCATTCCGCTGCGCACTGTGTGCACCTTGTCTAGCTATTTTTGAACCCGTCCTGTGTAAACCCCTAAAGTATTTTTGTACGGGATCTGTTATCTGTCCTTGTTGTAATGGAACTCTATTTGTCTCCTCAGATATTCAGTAACAGCATATCAGTGAAATTAAAGCACTGCATTGAACATTTGACATGTTTCAGCTTGCTAGTGACCAACTCCCAAAATAGACATGTTCTGTGGTGGCTTTAAAAAGTCATAAAAGGTACCTGCGTGTACATACAACAACATTACATTCAACACCTACTTGTCAAAGACCTGAGTTAAAGTAGCAAAACTGCAGGCTGGGAGAAAAGGCACAATGGTAACAGTCATTTCCATTTTTTTTCCTCTCTCTTCACTTCAGCAGTATTGCAGAATGGGGTGAAATGTAGTGACTAACATTTGTTGACAGCTAATCAATAGGGGATAGTGTCTTTGAGCTTTTAGGGGCAGCTATATATACTTGCACTAGGCTAAAAAAACAAGAAAATAAGTAAGTTTTTTTGCTGAGGTGTCTCACCAAAGACACCATAAAAAGAATGGCAAAGTTGTGAACATGAGGCAAAATAATAAGTGGAGTTGTGAGTTCTGCTAACACATGCCAAGTGAAGTGTAAAGTGAGAGTATGCTGTATGTTTGACAGCTGTTTGAATATTTGCTTTGTAACACATATACCATATAGCAACTGCAGTATTCAGAACACCCTAGTAGTGTCCCTCTAATATGCTGATAAACAGAATGGTAAAACATGGTGAATAAAGGCTAAATTCAGGCTTTGAGAAGCTACAAGGTAAACAATAAAAAAATGATAATGTACAGTAGGTTGTGTAAGATTAATTCACATAGAAAGCCTAGGTTTTGATTGTTTGCGTGTTTTTTGTGTGCACGATTAAAACTAACATTTTGTTACATTTTCAACACAAATGTAAAAAGCCCAACTTGCATACTCACATGAATGAACAGAGACAACCAAAGATATGGTACATTCACTGATAAGAGAGACGCCAGCCTGACAAAGACACAACATGGCTGGAGGACCTATGGTTTTGTCCTTAATGTCCTTGCAATGGGGTTACGAACAAAGAATTATTACAAAATGCATAGCAGAGAAAGCCAAAAGTGCCCAAGCTCCCTCGAACATGCTGATAAATAGAATGGTAAAACATGGTGAATAATGATTCAGTGCCAGGCTTGTTATTTATATAAGTGTAAACATTAGGAAGCACAAGGTCACCAGTAGACAACGTTTTTTGCAACTGATAAAAAAATTGGGATGATAAGATATACCAACTTTTCCCATTTACACAATGTTGTTTCTGTATATTTGCCCTTAAATTGAATCGTCTTAACAAGACACAGTGAACTTGAGATGGAAATAAAAATACAGAAAAGTTCTATCTACAATAGGAGTTTATCATCCTAGACTGTTAGAACAACAGCTAACAAAGTCATTTGCATGCTGTAATCACAATTAGCTTATAACTCTCTCCGCCTCATAAAAATTCATTTGCAAAAACAAATCATCTGGCACAAACTGTGACACTCAAAATTGGCGAGGACTTTCTGTTCTTACTCTCCTTTGATGTCTACTTCAAAAGTTCACTTAAACTTTTTTCCCAACTCATAATTATGATGAATGAGATTTCTTTCATGAGTGTTTCTTGTTAAAGCTTTAAATTAGTTTAGTTAATAAAAGGTTATAATTTGTGCTCAAAATGTTGCCTTTTTCTTTTACATTGAAGAGCTTTGTTATTTGCTTACAGAAAGCTGACATGATGCATTCAGATTTTTAGTTTCTTAGTAACACTACTTTCTTGAACCGATTTGAATTGGTTCATTCACTAAATGCAGAATGTATCATTAAGCCTATAAATTCAACTATAATTTATGTACCGCAAACTTTCAATTAATACAGTAAATAAACTAAAATGGGAACATCCCCTATTGAAATTAGTTTTAGGTTTCAGTAAAAATATATATATTTTATATCACTGAATCAACCTAAAACACTAATTTATACCACCAAAACTGCTTTCTGTGGGTCAAATCAAGTAGAAATAGCTCTTTAAATTAACAATTGCATATATGTTTGCAGTGTATAGGCATGCGGTATGGCGAGATGGAACAACAATGTTTTAAAAAGGTTAACCATAATAAATTAATAAACCAAATTTTAAACATGGACCCGCAGGCTATAGTTTATGTCTTTAGAGAATGTGTTACTATGTATGAATTTATAATAGGTTCTGAAAAACAAAAACAAAAAAACATACAGCAATTATAGATTTGTATTGCCGTAGGCGTTCTGTTTCCATTCGAGCGGCCAGCTCAGTGTGCTTTAAATAGCATATGCATAGACCACATTATAACACAGTATACTGTGTTAAAGATCACAGCTTTGGATTCACAATTGTTAGGAGTGTTATGGGTTAATTCCTGGAGTGCTGGAAAGTGAATTGTATTCCAAGTCACATCTTACACCCTACTGCGAGGGAAAAGTGGAAAAGTGATTTAGGGTTGAACATCGCCCTCATGGTGGAATACTCCATAAGCTCCCAGGTTCTTTGTTCATCCCGCTGTGCTTTTATAATACGCCATACGCGTTATTTCTGTAGTCCTGTTGTGGGCATGAGAGCTTGTGCGTGTAAATCACAATTTCATGCTTGTTTGTCCTGTCCCTGTGGTACAGCGCATGGAAAAACAAATGCATCAATCAATAGTGTCACGACTGCATTGAAGTCTTCATGCAATAGTTTGCAACACTTTATAAGAAGATTCAATTTGTTAACATTGGGCATGCGTTAGGTATCACAAACTAACAATCAACAACATGTTTACATCTTGTATTAATCTAGGTTCATGTTAAACTTAAACGTTTAGTTTTGTCAAGATGATACATGTAATATAATATAAAATATTTCACTCAAAAAACTTAATTATATTTTGTATGCAATAATGTACTTATGTATTTTCAAAAGAATAACTAAGTGCAAACTGATTTATTTATTTTTTCAGACACTTAATTGCATGTTATTTACAATTAAATGAAAATGCATATTTGTTGACATTTATATTAAATAAAAATAGTTGAACTTAGTAGGACTTAAGTACATTTAATTTTACAAGTAAATTTATTTCACGGTTAAAGTGTACTGTCTAATGTGATGACAAGCATTTATGATAAACTAAAATATACTTTAATGTCATTTCTACTGCATCTTGTATATCATATTTAAATATATTTGTAATTACACATTTGTAATAATGAAGATGCAATTTTGTGGACAGATGTCTTCAGTACAACAAATTGTTTTATTTGTATGTATGTCCTGTTTGAACTATAGTCTGTAAAAAGGAAGATGTGAGCCCTTAAGGTGTCACAATCATAGAAAACAAACTTGAAACATTTAAAGCTGACTGCTTTCTCCACACTGGCCCTCATTGCTTATGTAACAGGGACCTGCCATTGCAGATCAGCGTCAGAGTGGATGTACAGAGTGAGGCAGTATGGCCCTTGTTAATGCTGACCCAGTTTCGTAGGTATCCGCCCTGGCGTGAGTCGCATGTGTCCCTCCGTTTTATCTGGATGGAAGACAATGATTTACAAGAAGATCCACCTGACACAAATATATAGAGCTCTGTGGTGACTCAATAAATGTGAGACGAACCAGTTTACAGCTGAAAGCTGTAAATAACTGAGTGATGTGTGGAGCAAGCCGTCATAGTGTTATATGCGTGTAATTTGTCACAGTTTGGTCAAGGCGAGATGGCTATGATTTTTCGAGAATGTCTGATATTTACTGTCGAGCAGTCGTTTAGGTTATTAGTGCTGATTTACATGCATCATAAAACCGATTAGAATTCTGTGTGCATTGAAACTGAACGAAGTATCCATATAAAACTCTATGAAATCAACACTAAAAAAAAAAAATTTATATTTCATCCCTAAAGCAAAAGATTGAAAAGGGAAGGAAATTATATTTTGGAAAATATCTATCTACTCTTTCTGCTCTCTGCACATTGCTACAAAGTCCTTTGTCTTTGCTTTGTGTTTTGTCTTATGAAGATTCTTGTGCTCAGATGCAGCTTAAATACTCAATCCTGGATCTCATAGCACCAGATATTTTGCAAAAATGTAATACAAAATATACTTTCTTTCCTTTATCATTATTTTGCTTTATACAATACTAGAACTGTTTGTGTGTCTATATCTAGATAGACAGACAGATATAGATAGATAGATAGATAGATAGATAGATAGATAGATAGATAGATAGATAGATAGATAGATAGATAGATCTTTCAAAGGCAGCAGCACTTCATTAATAAATTGAGTTGCTAGTTTGACTATGTGAAACTTGTATCAAAAGAAGTTGTACTAATGACAAAAGGCTTGATGTCAGACATGATGTCTGAATAATCGTCAGCCTCACTTTGCATACTCCACAGGAGAGAAATAATGATATGAAAAGAGAAGGAAAGACAGAAGGAGAGTGAGGGGGGAGACTGGCCTGGGTGAGTGACATCATGATGTGTTGTGTGACCTGAGAGGGCAAATCTTCCGTGTCTATATTTAGCTGTCTGTGATGTTACCCGAAGAAAATGCTGCCAGGGCCATGGGCCGAGCTAGCCAGCTGCTTGCTGGTCCGAGGATCTCAAATGTTATTTCATTCTGTATTTTTTTTCCTGCACACGTGACCAACCACTGGCCTCAGCACCCACAAAGGAACTGTTCCAGTGCCTGTTTTTGATTGGCTAAATGTGGACGTGGGTGGAGTTTATGATTTATGATGCCAAAGCCTATTTTTTTTTAGATGTTGGGAGGCAGGTCATTTTTGGAAACAGCTTTGACTAACCCAAATATATCTTCAGATTTTCTCTTTTTTTTGGAAAGTGGGTGGAAAATTAAAGTGCCTGTCAAGCAACTAAATGACGTAATTAAGAGATATGTCTCCTACATATGCTCGACAAATGGACTCAGACATTTTGAGAGATCAAACAGATGCTTTGTACTTGATTACGTGATATGAAGCTGAACAGAAGATGAATGGCGCTGTAACATGGCAGAGGCTTGCATATTTTGGCAAGAGTTTTATGCAATATTTTCAGTAGCATAAGCTCCAGTATGGCAGATGCTGGATTAAATTAGAAACAAATAACTCAATGGGCAGCATGACACAAATCAAGTTTTAGCCAGATTAATTCAGGAAGTATGTTTATGTTTGGGTTTTGCTTCAGATGAAAACAGCTTAGAGGTATGTTTTTGGATGCTAAAATATTTTTTTTATATTCTATCTTAACTATAAATAAAACATTGGTTTGTTGATTCTTCTGAAAATTTTGAACACTGTGGCTTTATCCAAACATGACTTCTTTTTTTTTTTCTAAATCAACCAATGGTGTGAGTTTAGGGTGGAGCTATCTGTTTGTTTCACCAATGGTGGATGGAGGGAATGTTGAGAAAACCTGTTTGAAACAGTCATTATTTTATGTACACATATTAGCTAATGGCAAAACAAATTACACACTTCACCTTTACAGATTTAAATAATGTATGTATTTGTTTGCTTGCTTGTTTATTATTATTATTCATTTATTTAATATTTGTATTGTTTATTTTATGTTAAACAAGTAATAAGTCTCTTATGCGAACCAAGGCTGCATTTGTTGGTATTAAAAATGCAGTAATATTGTAAAATAGTATTACAATTTAAAACAACTGTATAAAATATTTAAAATATAATTTATTACTCTGATGACAGCTGAATTTTCAGCATCATTATTCCAGTCTTTAGTGCCACATGATCCTTCTGAAATCATTCTAATATGCTGATTTGCTGCTCAAGAGACATTTCTTATTAATATAAATATTTAAAACCAATTTAAGCCCATTTAAAACAACCGCTTAAATAATAACAATAACGATTAATAACAAAAACAATGAATAATAACAATGTTCAAAACTATTTTTGCTGCAATGTTTAAAATATTTTTGTAAACCGTGATACACTCCTATTCAAAAGTTTGAGGTAAGTATGATAAAAATAAAAATAATAATAATAATAAGACTGTTATTTGGCAAGGACACATTAAACTGATTAAATGTATAATGTTACAAAAATATCTACTTCAAATAAATGCTGTTCAATGAACTTTCTAGTCAAAATGGGAACTCTTAATTATAATTGTGCACCAACAATAATAAATAATAACTGAGCATATCGGAATGATTTCTCAAGGAACATGTGACACTTAAGACTGAAGTAATGTCTGGTGAAAATTTTGATTGGCCTTGACATGAACAAATATCATTTTAAAATATATACAAATAGAAAACAGATATTTTAAATCGTAATAATAGTGCAAAATATTACTGTGTTTACTCTATTTTGATCAAATAATCCAGCCTTGGTGAGCATAAGAAACTGGTAGTTTCAGAGCTTGTTCATGGTTAACTACCTTAGCTGGTGTAAAAGTGCAATTTGTGAGCAAGAGCTGCGAGCAAGAAGGAAAAACTTGCCAAGGGACAGACTGTAATGATGTTGAGAGAAGAGTGCAAATCATCATTTAAATGAGTACAGATTGTGAAGCAGTGTAACTGATGACGGATTTATGATCATAACATTTGTAATATTCAGTCATTTTTTAGATAGACTGTGACATTGATGTCTGTTGTACTGTTGTATTAGTTATTAACATGAGACATTGCATCGCATTACATCATGATAATGTCATATTGCTGCAACACACGGCGATGATGAAATGATGACTTCAATTTAGGGCAGAATTTGATATGGTTGCCCCAAAAGTTTTGGAAATTGATCTGTAATAACCGTGGCCATGGTGTTGGGTGCACTGTCATGCGATCACATTGGGGTTGCTTTCAGAACTGAATTGAACTGATTGGTTTTTAATGACTACTTCAGTTATTGCATTTGAATTAAAGGTAGAAACAAATATAAACTATTTGAATGTAGTTTTTAATAATACATTTATTTTCAGTATGAATTACCATAAACATGTAATCACACAGCACATGGGGTATTTTCCAAAACATTAGATGACATTAATAATTTACCCTCTGTTTATCCTCACTTAAATGTTACATTACTGATGTTTGTGGTCTGAGAACTTAGGTATAAAATATTAATAAACGCAATCGTTTTTCACAGTAAGATTCACTGGTATTCAAACTTTAAATACTGTAAAGGCCAGAAATTGTAAAGTGAGACATAGAGTGAACCTATTTTGTGTGTTTTCCTTTTAAATATTGAATTGATATTCCAATATTACAAAGTGTACCCATTCATTTAATGGATGAGATATGAGACATTATTTTTTTATAAAGTCCAGCTGTACAGTGACAAGTACTTAAATTGAATAGATGATTTATTGATGATTTGTTCAGTTGTTCAATGTGCTACATAATCGATTTTAAATCTGACACCAATATTTATATTTAAAATCATCTGAGAACAATGTGGTGGATGTCTTTTATGGAGAATACCTACAAATAAACGAATTGAATATATAAAATGAATTATATAATCACAAAATGTGGTTTTCGTTATGTTCATGCTGGTCTTACATTGTGTGCAGTGAATTAAAATGTATATTGTTTTTTTTTTTATGAATTTATTAATTTTTTGGCTCTTTTCCTTGCATGGCTATGATAGTTAGTCCTCATATGCAAATCTTTGAAGTGGCTGCCTTTCATAATAAAGTTATAGCGCAGGTGTTCTATTTAGGTCAAACTGTGTGGCTGGTAATGGTAATGGTCTTATTTTTACTTAGAACACAATTGTTTCAGAGCTGTTTTAATGTTTATTTTCTTCTTTTGTTATACGTTTAATGCAAATGGTGTTTTAATAATTTAACATTTATTTTTGCTACTGTAATCTTGATGTGTCAGTGTTTTGGCACCTACTGTTTTAACCCATGCTGACTTAATAGCTAAATAGACTTTGATTAAGTACCGTAAAAGCAATGTCTATATCAGTCTATATTATATCAATCAGTTACAATAAACAATACTTACAAATAAACTTACTTCTTTTTCCCTTTCTTCAGATTGATTTAAATAATAAAACCAGCCTGTTTTAGAGTACTAGAACCACTCACAAAAAAACACAGATGGTATAATAACTGACAACTCACAGAGAAGGTCTAGCTGCCCTTCAGGCAGAGTCCGTTGGCTTTATTAAAGACAATATGTTCTGGAAAATAATTGGCCACTTCCAACAATCCTATCAACATCCCATCATCGGCAGCTTTAAAAAAACTGTATGTTCAAAACTCTTAGAAACCCGAGTAATTGTTTGGGAG
Source organism: Sinocyclocheilus grahami (assembly GCF_001515645.1). Lineage (NCBI taxonomy): Eukaryota > Metazoa > Chordata > Actinopteri > Cypriniformes > Cyprinidae > Sinocyclocheilus > Sinocyclocheilus grahami. Next base: position 3,065,299 of record NW_015505270.1, on the reverse strand, counting down.
AGCTAGTTGATATTTTCATATGGCAAAATAAAGTAATGCCTTCAAATTATCTTTCCTTGGTCCTTTTTACATAATATATTAATAGATGCTATGCAATATACATGCACTCTCTATTTGAGACCTCTCACATAAGTAAGGCACTAGAAAAGAAAAACATGAGATGCCTTTTGTAGAAGTTGAACTTCTTTTAATGTGACGTGCAAGAAGCTGCAAAATATGTGAGATACGATTACACAGGTCAAATACGTCGGTCAAAAACCTGTTTATGTAGTGATAGAATGGAAAAGCAGCATAACAGAATATAAAACCAGCTCTGTTTGAACGGCCCCTTGTTGAAGAACAAACTTTATAACTAACCTCTCTTATTCACTATGAATAGTTTCATATGCATTTGGACTGTGCCGATTTCCTCAAGGCACTTGATTTGAAACTTCATTTGGGTGCAAGTAATCAATCCTCTCTTTCCAGTGTTCACACTGGCACTATGGGTTAGCATGCTATTGTTATTGCACATAATTGCTATTCAGAGTTTCAACAAAAACAAGTGAGTGACTTTAGGAAGCATTTTCCAACACAGACTTCTTGAGGTCACATCAAATGTCTGTCCTGACATCATACACTAGGATCTTACTCAACATACTGGCCAATGTGACCTTGAAAAATTCCTAAATGGAAACATCGCTACGCAGGATATGGTCCTACAAATAACCAGTGAGTCATTGATTCCCGTTAGCAACAAGCAAAGGGACTGTGTCGGGTACCCTAACTGGCTCTTTCACAAACAGACACACACACACGAAAACTCTTTGGCAGTTCGCTCAAATGCACTTTCCATCACTTGCAGGCATGGTAAATGCGATATGGCCTCCCCACCTCCTCGTCTCTTGCTAGTATCAGCCATGCGGGCTTTTAAGGGCTCAAACACAAAGTAATTAAAAGCTCTGTCATGAGCACTGTGGGCGAAAATAAACACTATGACTACCTATTTCTGTTGACAAATGGCAGTAAGCATTTTAACAACATTATGCAATTAATTTTACAGATGGCAAGTCTTGTTCCCAATTTGTTAAACTCTTCTTGAATGAACTAGGGGAAAACAATAAATTGCTGCATTATCGAAAGTGGAACCCAGCGGCGACTTGTGCAACAGCCCGTTCAACTTGGCTGAAATGTTTACAAAAGTGTCCGCTCTCGTTTTGGACGCCAGTGGATGGGGTAATGGAAAGTGACACTATCTTGCCAGCACTTGGCTGCAGGATATTTCCCAGCAATCCCCACACACAGGAAGTCCAATGTGCTCACCACTTAGGGGAGGTCGCGATACGAATGCGACCATTGCAGCCAGAGACAATGTCACATTATGGAACAGCCGCTCTGTCTATTGCACAGATTACAATACATGACAAGTCATACAGAGAATCACAGCTGCTGTTTTAACCAATTGAAACTCATAGTCTATAAGAAATGACATTGGCTGAGCACATGGTTTTCATATTTAAACCAAGTAAAGCAAACAAGAAATGTCCAGGCCTATAGGTGGCCAAAATTCAAAGAATGCAGCATGTTTTCCCATAAATATAAGCAGCATTGGGTCTCACATGTGGTTATCATAATTCTATTGTGTGAGCAAATAATAATGCTAAATGCAAATGGTAAAATTGCAATTATTATATAATCTTATAGAGTATAAACAGCAAAATAAATAGACTTCAGAGTGTATGACCCTTTAGAGTGCCCTTTAGAAGTAGGTAAAACAATCAAATTCTCACCTTCAAGTTGTTCCAAACCTCTAGATGTTTCTTTCTTCTGTTAAACATAAAAGATGATACTTTGAAGAACGTTGGCAACCAAATAGTTGCTGGTCCCCACTGACTTCCATAGCATGGAATTAAAAAAAAACAATATAATAAATAAAAAAGAAAGAAAGGAAGCCAATGGGAACCAGAAACTGTTTCAGTGTACATATACAATAAAAATAAATGCAATCTAACTAATTATTACTGTAAAAGTAAGTTTAATGGCAACATTCACAGGCAATTTAGCTTTGCTGATGCTGACAAATTAATATCACAGAAAATATTTCTTACTTTTGAGGGAATGAGAACAGTACCAGTAAAAAGTATGGATGCCTTCTCAGTGTTGTACTAGACTGAAATCAAACTGTGACCCCGAAACCGAGGTACGTATCAAACCCTGACTTCTGTGTACCATTACACCCCTACAGATTACATGATGAAAACTGCATTAAGTAGTGTAATCTAGGTTACTCATTATAGGTTATGTAATCTGACTACTTTTAAATTCTTCTAGATTACTTTTTTTTATTAAACTTGTTTTAAATGTACCATTAAATGCACCATGCTGATATAAAAAAGCAAAGAAAAATAAATATGTATGTCTTTTTTGTTATTGTTGTTGTTTACCTATATGTCAATATGACCATTAACCGAAATCAAAGAAGTTAAATTAAATTATTTGAAATATTAATAACTTCCACAGAGGTATTTCAAGTAATTTCTGTAGGGGTTTAGGTTATGTAATCTGACTACTTTTAAATAACTTCTAGATTACTTTTTTTTATTAAACTTGTTTTAAATGTACCATTAAATGCACCATGCTGATATAAAAAAGCAAAGAAAAATAAATATGTATGTCTTTTTTGTTATTGTTGTTGTTTACCTATATGTCAATATGACCATTAACCGAAATCAAAGAAGTTAAATTAAATTATTTGAAATATTAATAACTTCCACAGAGGTATTTCAAGTAATTTCTGTAGGGGTTTGGCAGACAAAATCATTTGGGGATCCCTGCATTATATGAACAGACATTAATAAACAATAAACATGAGAACAGCAATGACATTTCATCACCAAAGTCTTCCAGGTTTGAAATATGTTTGCCCAGACTTCCAGAATCAACAGTAACTGAAGGTCAATGAATAGTGTTTCACAGCTATACAGTGTGTTTAGGAACTTGCATGATTAGTTTTTTTCATACAATGTTGTAATTGCTTGAGAAGAAGCATGGTTTGCCAATTTATTTACACAACATTTGTGATGGAGAGAAGGAAGAATTAGGGAGAATCAATAAATAATAAATCTCTTATGAATAATTTACTGCCATTGTGTGAATAATATGTGATCATATAATCTATAAAAAAGTAACTGTAATCTGATTATGAGCATTTTAAAATGTAATATACTCTCATTACAAGTACTTAATTTTGTAATCTGATTACGTAATCCAGTAACTCAGCACTGGTAATATTAATGTATTTAATGTTACTCTTGTATAGTATGAAAAACTTAATTGATCCTCTGAGGTTACAAAAATCCAGTGTGGTGAAGAAAGTGCAGCCCTGGTTAATAATAATAATAATAATAATTCCTTACATTTACAGTATATAGTGCTTTTCTGGGCACTCAAAGCGCTTTACATAGAAGGGGGGAATCTCCTCATCCACCACCAGTGTGCAGCATCCACCTGGATGATGCGACGGCAGCCATAGTGCGCCAGAACGCCCACCACACCAGCTTATTGGTGGAGAGGAGACAGAGTGATGAAGCCAATCAGCAGATATGGGGATGGTCAGGAAGCCATGATAGTCAGAGGCTAATGGGCGAATTTGGCCAGAATGCTGGGGTAAATGGGCCCACTCACGTGGTCAGACAAGAGCGCAGATGTGCTGAACGCAGGTGGAGGAAAGAAAAACTTCATATATCGTACGAAATTTTCAGGGAGTGTCTTAAGCAGTATCAGAATGCTGTTATTGAGGCACAGTTTAAATATATATCTGATTTAATTGCACAAAATTCTCAGAGGCCTAAGGTTCTTTTTAGCACAATTAATGCCCTTCTAAATACCTCTTCTACTGTTCTACCTGAGGTTTCTACTGACCTGTGCGATTCGTTTTTTTTTTTACACATTTTATCCATAAAATTGAGGGCATTCGCTCTAATATTCCATCTCAGAGGTTTTCATCCCTAGAAATGCCCCCCTGTGACAGTGCTCTCTCACTTTTTCAACCTGTGTCATCCTCAGAGCTTCATGATATTGTTTCTAGTATGAAATCCTCTGTTTGCCCTTCTGATTAAATTTATTTAAGTTCTAAGTCCAGTTGTGACCGCCATTGTTAATAGTTCATTGGTCAATGGGGTGGTACCTACTAACTTCAAACATGCTACGGTACAGCCATTGTTAAATAAACTTCATATATCGTACGAAATTTTCAGGGAGTGTCTTAAGCAGTATCAGAATGCTGTTATTGAGGCACAGTTTAAATATATATCTGATTTAATTGCACAAAATTCTCAGAGGCCTTTTTAGCACAATTAATGCCCTTCTAAATACCTCTTCTACTGTTCTACCTGAGGTTTCTACTGACCTGTGCGATTCGTTTTTTTTTTTACACATTTTATCCATAAAATTGAGGGCATTCGCTCTAATATTCCATCTCAGAGGTTTTCATCCCTAGAAATGCCCCCCTGTGACAGTGCTCTCTCACTTTTTCAACCTGTGTCATCCTCAGAGCTTCATGATATTGTTTCTAGTATGAAATCCTCTGTTTGCCCTTCTGATGAAATTTATTTAAGTTCTAAGTCCAGTTGTGACCGCCATTGTTAATAGTTCATTGGTCAATGGGGTGGTACCTACTAACTTCAAACATGCTACGGTACAGCCATTGTTAAAAAAAACAGAAACAAAAAAACTCATTTAGATCAGCATGACTTGAATAACTATAGACCCATTTCTAAACTGTCTTTTATTTCCAAAGTTCTGGGGAAAAACAGTTGTTTACCATCAGATCTCTTCATACCTGAGTGCTTTTAGTATTTTTGACAAATTTCAGTCTGGTTTCAGGGAGTTACATAGTACTGAATCTGCTTTGTTGAAGGTTTTAAATGACATCTTACTCACTCTGGATGCAGGTTCTGTCACTGATGGGAAACAGGTGTGGTGTGATAATGAGTTCCTAGGCAGGGGTTATGGGAAATGGAGTCCGGAGAAAACAAAGACGAGACACACTATCGTGACATAAATGCATGAATAACAGTTTAAAGGTCTTTCTCAGAGAGCATCAGTTCTCGCCTTGGCTTGCTTGTTTTTGATCTTGGACTGTTTCTGATTTATGATCGTTTTCTGCCTGCCCTGACCATTGCCTGTTCATTGGATTACTCTTTTTTCTGCCCTGGATTATACCTGTTTGCTATTGCTTGACCCTGCCTGTTTTGACATCTCGTTTAAAATAAAGCCTGCGCTTGGATCCTCAACTCCGCTGTCACGACTCCCACGTTACAATTTATCACCTCAAAGTTGGATTATTGTAACTCTTTATACCTGGGTTTGCCTAATTCAACTGTAAATAGATTTCAGATGGTGTCAGCACATTACTTCTGTGCTTGCCTTTCTCCACTGGTTACCGGTTAGGTCCTGGATTGTTTTTAAAATGTTGCTTTTTGTTTACAAAGCTTTACATGGACTTGCCCCTCAGTATATCAGTGATCTTCTTGTCCCGTGCAATGCCACTAGATCCTTACGTTCTTCCAATCATCGTCTTCTTTCTGTTCCTCGCTCACTTTACAAAACTAAAGGTGACCGGGCTTTCTCGATGGCTGCTCCCAGACTCTGGAACAGTCTCCTTCTCAATATTAGATTTTCCTCTTCTGTTTCTATTTTTAAATCTTCCCTAAAAACTTTTCTTTCTTTCTTTATTCAATTTATTTGTACAGGGACAACGCACAACAACAATGTTGTGCCAGAGTTAGCTATAAAGCTAATTTGCATCTGCAGTCCCTGGGCAGGATGTTGTTACAAAATTACAATATTAAGTCACAAACAATACAGTACATACAACACATACAATATCACATCATACTCCATTAAATTACAAAACCAAGTCAATGATCACATATTTGATTTTACTTAAGCCATACTTTAAGCGTAGTTTTAAAAAATACTAAATGTTGTACACTCTCTAATATTAACAGGTATTAAATTCCATCTTTCTGCTGCTCTAACTGAAAAAGCTGATTGTCCAAAAACAGTTTTCTTAAATTTAGTTGAACAATCACCTCTAACTGATGACCTAGTCTGCCTGATATTATCCTTACAGAAAGTCACACATTGTTTAAGAGGTGGTGGTGCAAGATCATGACATAGTTTGTACATCAAGCACACATCAGCAAATAATAAAAAATTATCAAACGTCAATAATTTATAATTTTTAATAATATTGCAGTGATGATAACTCCTTGGCTTTTTAGCTAAGATTGTCACAGTTTGTTTATAAATAGTATATAATGGTTTTAACGGGGTTATACTTGTATGAGACCAACTTGTAGCACAATAAGATAAATGAGGGAGAATCATTGAATGCATAAAGAGTTTAGCAGCAGCCACAGGTAATTGGTGCCTAATATTCCTAAAGATCATCAAGCTTGCTCTAGTACATTTAGAGACCTTTTTAATATGTTTTTTAATCCGTAGAGTGATGCACCCTAAATCCAAACTGCATACGATGTAATGGAAAATGACCAAGATTTAAATGTTCTACTAACTGATTGCAAACGACTTTTTCAATTACTTTAGAAACAACTGGTAGAATACTGATAGGTCTATAGTTAATTACATTAGCAGGATCACCAGTCTTAAATATAGGTGCTATTACTGCTGACTTCCAGGCACTTGGAAAATGACATTGTTTTATTGACAAATTAACCAAATGTTGCTTTCGCTTTTCTCAATTCCTTTACAACTGTATTACGCAAGTGCTGAAATGTCCTTCTATCATGAGCTAACCCTGATTTAAGTGCTATTTTTAAAGCATGGTCCCTCTGTTTCATTAACTTCCATAATTGTTCATTTAGCCAAGGCAAATTCTGCTTCTTTCTAGAAAAAGTGAAATTTTTACTAAATTCACCCTTAATCTTATTAATTGTTACCATTAAACATTCAGAGGCAGCTTCTAAATTATCTGTAGACAGAATCTCATTCCAATCTAGTTTTTTAAATTCCTCTTCAAATTTGTTTTTATGTCGTTTTGGTATAATATTTAGCACATTTTCTTTTTCTTGTTGATATAAAAACCTATGTTTTGTTAATTTTCTTACCACTAATATAAGATTATGATCTGATTACCCTGTTAATAAATTTATTGACTTAGTTATTCTTTCTGGTTTATTGCTAAATATTAAATCAATTTGAGTTTCAGATGATAAGGTGATTCTAGTAGGGCCCTGGATTAACTATATGAGGTCAAAATGACTTACTATCCCCTAAAGCATTTTCCTATTTGACTTCTCATTCCAATTTATATTAAAGTCTCCAACCAAAATTAACTCTTTATTTTGATCAAACCCCTTCAAAAGATTTCTCAGATGATCATAGAAAATACTAATTGATGAAGGAGGTCTATATATGCCCACTACAGTAAATGTCATACATGGAGATAAAACAATTGTTACAGCAATTGATTCTATAACCACTAAAGTACTGAATTAAATTTCCTTACATTTAATGCAGTCCTTCACGTACATAAGCAGTCCACCACCTTTTCCAAATTTTCGATCCTTTCTGAAGACTTTATAGATAAAGTTTGGTGATGTTTCTGTCAGCCAGGTTTCTGACAAGCAAAGCAAATCGAAGTTCGAATTTGTAAGTAACTGTTCCAGTTGTTCAGTTTTTGAGGCAACGCTTCTGATGTTTAAATGTCCCATAAGTAATCCTTTGGGCTTTGAACGCGAAAAGTTTCTCATGATTTGCCATTTTAAACAGATGAAAATCCTTTGTCTCGTTGTGTGCACACAGTTTAAAAGTACCTTGTAGTCTGTTAACTCCAAATGGCCGTGCATCGTCTTTAGGTCCAGGTCCTGGATTTTGATGAACGTCGCTCGCCAGAAGAAGAGTAATGGCTAAATAACTGATCGTTCTCCGGAACAATTGAGATGGTTTTCTTCTCTCGATAGATCGCAAGTGCTTTGTTGGAAAAGTCACTTTTCCGTCGTTTAATATCACGGAGAAAGAAGTGAATTGGCTGCATAAATCAGAGGTAGTAACAACAACATGCGTGTCTGTCCACCGTTGATGTATGTTTGTTTCTCAACAGCAACATAATGATAGAAACAAAAGGATAGCAGTATAGCCAATAACAATAATTTTCTGTGTCCTATCAGCAGTATTATCTTATCTGTATTCTTTATGTTTTAATTGAGGGTGTTTATATTTTTACATTTGTCTCCAAGGTTTTGATCCAGTGTGTTAATCCTGTTGTAATGTTGTTCTAATTTTGGTTTAATACCTCTGTTCAGCACTTTGGTTGCAACTTCTGTTGTTTTGAAATGTGCTTTTTTAAATTAATAAGCTAAACTAAACTATATTGGCTGATGTTGATTCGCCACATAAAAACTGGGACATGAAGCAAAACCACTTGAGAACCTTTTCTCCAGAGTCTTCAGTTAGTTATTCTTACTGTGACCATCCTCAAGTTAGAATTCCCTTGCATGTTATGCTATTGATTTTCTGTTTCTTTGTCCTGTTTGTACATGTTCACATGTTCAGTCTAACCGATATTCTCTCATGTGTCACCTCCATGGAAAAGAGTCGTCGTACCCACCCTTTCTGCATATCACCTTTCTATTTTCAACCCCTCTCATTGGAAGGTCATCAACATGTGCCCCTCCAGTCACAATAACAGAGTGCAGGCTCCTAGTCTATAAATCCAGGGACGCAGACATACTGAGGATGATGTATGAGTGCAGCCGCAGTTCAGAAGACCATGGGCGATTCTGACTCTACCTGGTGATTCATGGGTGTGTTTGCTTCACCTCATGCCTGTATGCTAGGAGATAGCAGCACAGCTAAATCAAACCTAATTGTCATAGCATGTAGCAAATCCTTGAGGAGCTAGTCTGAAATACCAAAAATAAACCAAGAAAATCATCCACTACAATGGAGCTTGATTTATACTTCATGTTCAATTCAAATTATTCATATATCCCAGAAATCCGTGCAGACTGCAGAACCACCATTTGTAGTGCAGTGCATTTGTAGTACAGTGCAGCTTTAAGTATAAGGGCCTACCAGTCACATGTGTAATTTTATCTAATTGGATGTGCTTTTATGGTGTTTTTGTCTGTAAAAGAGCTTGACTATGATCTGAATGTTAGTGTTTGGAAAAGAGCGGCTGAAAAAGTAACCGAATACAGGTTTGTAACAGCATGAGGGTGAATAAACCATGTGATAATTTTGCAATACAAACAACTTCAGAATTTGGAAGCAATCAGTCATTTAGCAGATGATACTGTTAGCAGCTTATTAGAGGGAAAACCCTCTGGAGCAACCTGGGGTTAAGTGCCTTGCTCAAGGGTACAGTGGTGATAGCTCATGGCCAGACACAGCCTCAGACGGCACACACTTGGACCACCTACAATCTGTTCACTTGCCGGCTGAAGGATACTGCACACACAAAATGGGTTTAAAAGTTTTTATAAATTGTGTTTAGAAACTATCAGACTGGTACAACGAGTGCATTCTACAACGAAAATAAGTTTAAGTTAAGAGTTTTATTTTAGGCATTTAGAAACAACAACAATAATAGTAATCCCTGCAGAGAATCAGGCTGGAATAAGCAGTTTGGAGGATGGATGGATTACATTATAATACATTTTGTATAGTACCTTTCATTTACATGTCCTACACAGGAGTGTTGTTCCACAATACAAATTGGCACAATGCCAAATGACTTGTCTGCAATTGATGAACCGCCTTCACATATTGTAATGACCGTATTTCCTTACACTTTGTGTAAGGAGTTTGCCGGTGTTATGGATCAACTGGGGACAGATCATTGTATCTGAAATTTAAGCCATCGCATTCATTTTATCTGTGACATCTGTCATGGGACGAATGGAGAATACATTGTCTTCAGTAAACTCAATACAAGACTCCTGTACTTAATTTTTCCATACTATCCACTGGTTTCTCTTCAGGCCAGCTGTGTTCTCAGCAGTATCTGTAGGAAATATTGGTGGTGCATGAATCATTTTTTGTTTACAATTCAAAGTTATATTCAGTGTAATTTAAAATAACATAACTGTAATACAGTGTTTAAAATGCTGTTGGATGATGCAAGATGAGCATAGGACTTGCAGGTATTTTTCATACATTTAACTAAAGACTATGATGATCATGTAACCAATAATAATCTTACAATAAAAATATAGTACTGTAGTGTACTATATGAGATCCAGATCTCTAAATGTACAGTACCCTAATTTTCATGATTGTTAAGGTGTCCAACACAAATAAAATTGTCTTTCTCTTTTGCTCGCTCTTATATTGTCTTACTAAAGCTTTGTGTTAGTCACAAAGTTTTCATTTTATTTATTTGTTGCGGTCATGGGATTTTTAAAATATTTTTTTTTTATTTATGTATGCCCTATGACAACAATTTAATGTCTGACATTAGCAGAACATATCCACGATACATTCTTACAAATATATATTTATGCCATTCTGAAATATTGTACAATTATTATACATCCTAACTTCATAATCATTTGGCATCTTATTTGGTAACTATGCCTCCTACCCAAAACATCTAGAATATGGGAAGCTTTGTAGTCATTCATTTTATGCAACTAGTGTGGCCTTCACATTCTGGTAGTATCTGATTTTTTTTGTCAGAATTCTAAAAATGTTAAGGAACATATCTCTTTATATCATATATAAAATACTGTTGAATTACACAATTTAGTGTATTTATTTCAGTTGTAACGACCTACATCATCATGCCATGTGCTTTTAATAACCTTTTCTGCAAATGATCAAAAACACTGATTAGTAGGTCTATAAATTCAGTGTCATTAGCATGTCACTAGTCATCATGAAAGTAGGACAATGGATTCACGTAAAGTACAAGAAATCAGATTTGTTTTTACTGCACAGAGAATACCAAGAAAGCAGCTCCAGCAAGGAGAAGATGTGATAACTTTACACTTAAGGGTAAGGGAATGATCAATTGTTTTCACCAAAACAAATTGTTCTATTTTGACCTTCATTTATTAATATAACGTTACAGCAGATGGAGAGCTGCGTTACACATGCAGACAAAAGAAAAACCAGAGTTAACATCTGGCTAAAATAGTCACATCACCAGAAGAGGCACACAGTAAATTTGTTGATTCCATGCCAGCCCTCTTGGTTGACATTGTGGTGTTGAAAAAACCCACCATACCATAATACTTAGATTTTACTAGCCTGGCATGGAGGACGACATTCGCAAGTGGGTAAGTTATGTTACATCTTGGCATAATTTATTACTTAACCTCTGTTCTTTCAGATAGCTCAGTATCCTCAATGTCAGGCCAGGAGAAAAACAAAAAAGGAGAACAAGGCATACAATCCTATAGTTGTAAGAATGCAAATATTACAGACTTGATAGACATGTGTTTGCTTAATGTTTAAAATGTTTTGGTTATTATTTTAGGTCACAGAACCTCTGGAATTATGGACCTAATAGAAAGGCTTACAACAGGGGTGCCCAAACTCCGTCCTGGAGGGCCAGTGTCCTGCAGCGTTTAGATCCAACTTGCCTCAACACACCAGCCGCGAAATTTCTAGTATGTCTAGTAAGAGCTTGATTAGCTAGTTCAGGTGCGTCTGACTGGGGTAGGAGACATGCCATTTTTGTCACATTTACCGTGTCTGCATGATGAAAATGAAAGTGGTCCGGTGAGAAAAATAATCTTGTTTCCATTTTCATTAAGATGATTTTTTCTTACCCCGCTGGCAATTAATTTGACTTGTTTACCCCAGGAAACAAGAATAAATATCGTATATATGTCGTTACGCCCCGTCTAGGGTGAAGGCGCAACATGAAGGAGTACGAGGACACGGAGGAGTTTTGGAAAACGAATGAACAGTATTTTAATTAAACAATGATTTTACAGTACAAGAGAGGGAATTTTTGCTTCAGGAGCCGACAAGGCCAAAATAACAAACAGAAAACAACTAATATACAACCCTCTAAATTCCCTAGTTCACAAAATAAAATAACATACAATTACTTCCCATCCAAAAACAATCAAAACACAAGGTTCCAACAAAAATGGCGTTGGTCTCCCTACCTCCCCAGAATACTATTATATACAATTATTTACAATGCTAAGCGAACAGATCCGAACAAGGGCAATCCAGAATCATAATCAAAAAACAGTTTTGTTTTTTTTTAAACGCAAGTCAGTAGTAAGACTAAATGGGCAAAGCAAACTAACAAACAATCTCAGAAATTCTCAGTCTTACGAGCACATGTAACTAACTAGCAGAGTCAAGGCAGAGCAAACACAACAACAGAGCACAAAAGCTGAAGTAGGAAGTGATGACGGAGTCTCTTATAGGCAGCAAGGAGTCAGCTGATCAGGTAGGGCGTGGCACCAATTAGACTGCAGGAACCAATCAGCTTCGTCCTGGACAGAACACACACACAAACACTTCCCAAACAAAAGAAAACACAGAAGTAGAACAAAAGGGACGTAACAATGTTTTCTTATATAGAAAATGCATCACGATTTAAGAATTTTTAGATATATGTATTTGAAATAAGGCACAAATCTCAGCAATAAAAGCAATTTTTGCAGCGTGAATGAATGAATGAGGTATTTAAACATTGCTTGCGCTTTAAAAAGGGGGAGGAGACCGAAAGAAACTCTCGGTTTACTGAATAAAACCTGCTCCCGACCAGGTTAGGTTCACAGAGTAACTTACTATGGTAACTTACCGAGAGGTTTAGTTTTATCTTTTACTGGAACCGAAAACCTTGAGTTTCCCTTTTCTGGGGTTAACAAACTCTGAGTTTCCAACAAAACCTGCTTTCTGGAATACTCCCCAGGGGCGTGGCAGTGTGATGGTGGATTATTTCACAAAACGGCCAGAAGCTTATGCACTCAAAACCAAGAGTGCAGAAGAAGTCACACATTGTATATTAGATTTATTTAAAAAATATGGAGCTCCTAAAATAATCTTAACTGATCAGGGAAGGGAGATTGTCAACAAGATTGCTACAGCACAAGTCAAAATAAGTTTGTATGACCATAAACAATGTCGGTAACCTGTATATCTTTTATCAAAGGTCAACTTTAGTCTGTGTAACAAAATGGGGATATCCAGGAGTCTGTGTTATCCCTATCATCCACAGACAAATGGCCTTGTTGAGAAAATGAATGGCACGATTCTAATGATTGTGATTATGTTTCGCTCAGGTCAATCATGAAAATGTGGAAGCCATGGTTGTCAGTGAGCAATGTGCACATGAGCTGGGCAAGAAGAGGGAGACCATGGAGGTTGTAAAAATAAACATAACAAAAAGCCATGACAAGGTCCACAAAAGAAAATTGGAAAAAGGGCAGGAGGTCAACTTTGCAGTTGGGGACAAGATTTTAGTAAGGAATGTGAAGTAAGAAAGCAGAAAAGGAGGAAAAATTGATCCAGATATACTGGGTCCATATTGTAAAAATTGAAGGTAAAAATGTAGATGCAGTTTCTACAAAGGGTAACAAATATTTTACTCCTCCTAGGCTTCAGCCTCCCAGCCTTCAAACTCCCAAGAAATAGACAGAAGACCATGGTGTAGCGAATTTAACTCATGGGGAAATATGAATAATTAACCATAACTAGTTATAATTAACTATTCATATTTTAGATCCACTGTTGGAGTAAAACTGACCACTCAGGGTCAACCGTCTTGTCAATTCTAAGAACGTTAATTTCCTGGTTAAAGGAAATAACCTTCTTACTGTACAATTCTATAAGTTTGTAACGTAAGAAGACCATGGTAAATACTGATGTGACTTTAAAGACTGTGTTTCTTTCCATAATGATAAATTATATATGGGACAACAAAAAACAAAATGCATTTTGGAGTAAAATGGGCCCCTATAAAGTATATTCTAATAACATGATGGATCTAGCACCAGGCAAACAGCTGGAAACTGAGGTAAGATAAAGTATGCATTCTCCAAAATGTACATGACTACCTTTAATGTGTTTGCTATTGTGGTAATCCAATAAATCCTATTTTTATACTTTATGTAAATAGGTTGTGAATGCATTTCTTTACAACCCTGGGCAACAATTAAATAAGTCAGGAGAAAGAAAGGCATATTTAATTGATTCTGATAAAATGAGGTCGATTTGAGGAAGCAAAAAAGGCTTTAAAAATGTAGTTGTTTTTCAATGCTGACCCAAAGGGATTCCTCAATATTACTAGAGCTTTTGTTTTCTTTCTTTCTTTCATTCTTTTTTTTTTTTTTTTTTTTTTCCCTTTTTTTTTTTAAATGGTTTCGTAAGATAAAGTATGCATTCTCCAAAATGTACATGACTACCTTTAATGTGTTTGCTATTGTGGTAATCCAATAAATCCTATTTTTATACTTTATGTAAATAGGTTGTGAATGCATTTATTTACAACCCTGGGCAACAATTAAATAAGTCAGGAGAAAGAAAGGCATATTTAATTGATTCTGATAAAATGAGGTCGATTTGAGGAGGAAGCAAAAAAGGCTTTAAAAATGTAGTTGTTTTTCAATGCTGACCCAAAGGGATTCCTCAATTTTTTTTGCACTTGTTGTTTTAGAATGGATCCATCTAGATATGATATTCATTTGGGGGCAGTTTGTTCCAGCAGTTTGTTGAACATTCATAGTGAATTTGTGTAATTACACATAGCTAGAGACATAAATAACTGCTAATTATATTGTTCAAATAAAATGAGATAATTAGCTATAATTAGAGATTATGTTTTTCTTTAAGGCAAAGTATCCAAAAGATGGAAAGGCTGTATATATTGACCCTTTTGGTGCCGATCATGCAGCAATTAACCAATGCAAGGATGTGACAAGGCAAGTATCCAAACTGTGTTAAAAATAAGTGAATTATGGCTACTGACAGGTGCACTTTCTCTTTAACAGGTCTTTAATGAGGCTGAGGGGTCTAAACATTTCAAGATGGAGACATCACACAATTGTGCATTTGTTTACAAAGTAGGCATGCAAAGTTTAATCAATTCTTTTAAAGTCTTCGACACAAACAAATGATTTATTTATGCATAACTTCATAAGCTAGCAGAGTTCCTTCTCATAGAGGAAGAATTTTCATTTCCTGTAAATAAAGCAGGCATTGTGTTAATGCGCAGGGCCATTGCCAAAATGCTTTTAAGAGAAACTGGTGAGCATAACCATTTACACATCATTGATACCCTACACAACTTTTTACTGATTTGTGCATTATATATATATATA
>NW_015505270.1:3037791-3049243 GCF_001515645.1 Sinocyclocheilus grahami | reverse complement strand
TGTTTTGTGTTATATATATATATATATATATATATATATATATATATATATATATATATATATATATATATTTTTTTTTTAATCTATCATAGATGACCTTTCAGAACTATGCCTTTCTTGTGGAGACAGATACAAACAGATGACCAACTGATCAATGGGTAAGAGCATAATATACAATGTAAACATAAGTATAATTTCTCCAGTAACATGTCCTAACTGCATTGTTGTACTTTGTCAGATTGAATGCTCAGAATGTGGAAGGTGGTACTATTAGGGCTGTGTGGGCAGACCTTAAACAGCTGGCACATACATATGCCCAGCATGCAGTTAAAATTTACACCACTGTTACAAATGCATAAATAATGTTTGGATTTAAACATAAATGTTGAATATTGATATTTGATTTGATTTAAAACATGAAAACCTACTTGAAATGTGAAATTAAAGCCGCCAGTAGGTGGGGGCAAGTCACTGTTAAATTGAAATGATATTGATTCATTCAGGAATGAAACATTTGACTTTTTTAATGAGTGAGTCGCTGAATCATTCATTCAAAAAACTGATTCATTCAATAAGGAAACACCAAAGCCACTAGAAGGCAAGTCTGCAACCTTTAGCCAAAAAGTGTAATGGCTAATGCTAACGCTTTCACTTTGGCAGTACGTGGGAAAGGAGACCAGAGGCCGTTTTTTTTCTTTTTTGAATTGATGTCAGTGGAGCAGAGGCTTCACTATGCTAAATAAACAGCATTTTAGAGGAAACAGCTTATCTTTTATTGAATCGACAGCCTATCGGCTAATCTTCAACATATTTTAAACTAAACAATACTTTTGCATTGAACTATTTTTAGAGTTTACATCGAAAATTTTTTTGTTTTGTAAGAGAAGTCACTGACAGGTGGGATTCAGCTTACGGCACTACTCATTCATTCCTATGGTACACGTAAACGGCGATTGATTGTCGCACTACTCTGAAATTCGATTACATCAAGGCTATAATGTGATTGGTTATTAAGGCACATGTGATCCAAGTTGACCGTTACGCTTTCTCCAATAGTAAGTAAAACAGACCCTCTTATCTCCCTATAGTAAGACAATTTCTGGCAAACACCGTCCTGTGTGTTGCTCAGCGGCGCCAAACAGTGCTGTTTACAACTATTTTCATTGGCGAAATACAGCAAAACCAGGCATCTAAAATCTAAATAACTTAATACTAACTTTATTAAACTTGGATAAAATTAATATTACATTTGTTAAAACAACACTTACAGTATTATCGCAGTTGATATACTGTAGCTATATCGCACACCCCAGCCTCGACTTAAGTGGAAAATGAAATCATCTGCGGTTGTTCGAGCACTTGTTTGCAAAAGTATTTTTTAGGAGTCTTAACTTGCAAGCGCTAGACCACTGATTCGTCAAACCTGCTTTCTTAGAGTCTGTGTTCTTCCGACTTTATTTTGTAGTAAGTAATGTTAATGAATATGCTTCGGGGGAAATGTATCATAGTAAAAGTATACATTTTAATAAGGAAATGTAGTGGAGTAAAAGTGAAAGTTGACAGAAATATGAAAACTCAAACAAAGTACAGATACTCCCAAATGTAATGAAGTATTTTTACTTTGTTACATTACACTACTGGCAGTGTGACACATACAAGACTTCACAAAGAATGATTGAATGAACCAGGCTATATATATATATAGGATGAGCAGACAGGGTTAATGAGACACAGGTGCAGTTCGAGAGTTTTTGACTGCAACAATAATAATTTCGCACGAATTTGGCTATATTCCCCAAGATCAGCTCTCACTGTCTTTGATCCCAGGCAAGTGATTTCGTCCAGGAATCGTAAAATCAAAATGCTCAAAAAATAAATAAAATAATGAAGTGCCTACCTACAGCATTCATAAAATCTAGCTCTTCCAACTTACACTCTGTGTGTGTGTGTGTGTGCGCATCCATGATGCCTAGTAACGAACATGCTGAAAGCGTGTGAGCGCGTGAACTGGTTGAAATGCGTGTCTCACGGTGAATGCGTGAGACTTTAGAGCCCTGATGTATGCATGTAACTGTAACAGTATGTATATATGCATTTATTTATTGATTGATTGATTTATTTGCTGCACCAAGCTGAAAGTTGGTAACAAGAACTGTGCGAAGAGTTTGGAAAAAGTCACCTAAGTATGAAGAAATTTGTTCTAGCAATTGTGGTAAAACTACTAAGACTAACTTAATTTATAATAATTACTTGTTTTATTCACATTATGTTTGAAAGACACGTCTCAGGTTGGTGTTCTGTAAACTTGTTATTCTTTTTGTAGACTTGCTTTTAGATGTTGACATGAAAATGTGTCCATTTCTCTGATCCAGAGCCACTGGTGATCAAAACGTAACTACAGTTCAAGAGCTTGTTGTTTATAGTATAAAGTAAAGGCAATTCCTTCATTCATGTTGTTACAAAACCTGTGTGACTTTCATTTTTCAGTGTAACACAAATTAAGTTTAGCAGACTGTTCATACTGCTCTTTTATATAATTTGACAGCATTTAGTGACCAGGCTCCGATCAATTACCGGTACAAATCATTTCAATAGGCTACACATGGGTGCTCTCAAGTAGATGCAAGACACTCTAAAACGATCAATAATGTATCCAATAAAGCAATTAATTTCATTTCTCACAGAGCCTTCTTGTGTGTGAATGGTTCACATTATTAAAACTGCCAATAATATGATCCTGTGCTGTATCTTTCATTTTCAAATGTACATCAATACCCTACTTTTACAGTTTCATTACTGTATATGACTGCTTTCACATTATTGTCCTGGGTAATATATTTTAATTGTATTATTTTCTTGGTTAATCAAGAAAGGGAGAACTGATCAACCTAATGCAGAATGCTTTATTTCAACCTATTTATTATCTGAAACAACATGACTGTCTGCACTTTAACAGAAATATTTAAAGCTTTTCAAAGGCGTTATCAGCATCTTATCCCAGTCTGCTGTCAGATGGCTGTCAATGAGCTCTTATGTCAGAAGTGGGCTGCTGATAGGACCAACAGAGTGCGAAGTAATGTCTGCAATAAAGAGGATGATGGGAGGATGAAGGCGGCCATCAGATAATTGCATCATACACGTTTGGTTGTTGAGGGTTTCCCCAAAGGGATGGCTTACCCATGATTCTTTCTGACAATTTGGTCTGACTCAGTACTGCAGAGCCTCACAGAACTGAAGGTATAAATGAAATGCAATCTGATCTATAATCAGCCAGTCAAAGCTGATTAAAAGGGTACTGCTTAACCTAATTTGACTCATGTAAATAATGATTCAAATAAATTCTGAAATATTGAACTGGAGTTGAATAATACTGCAATGATTATTCAATAATGTAAGATTGTAATGTAACAATTCTACAATCCTGTCAGCCTGTTGACTGCTGCTAAACCTCAATTCCAAACCACAGACCACCAATTCAAAAATTCATGTTCAAATTCACCCAGAAATGAAAATTCTGTAATTTTTACTCACCAAACAGTTGCTGGTCCCAAATTACTTCCATAGTATTCAAAAATAAAAAAAATACAAAGAAATAAATGAAAAATACTATGCAAGTCAACTGGGACCAAAAATAATTTGGTTACCCACATTCTTCAAAATAATTTATTTTGTGTTCAGCAGAAGAAAGAAATGCATACAGGTTTAGAACAACTTGAGGGTGTATAAATGATGACAGATTAGTCATTTCTGGGTGAACTATCCCTTTAATGCTTCAGTGCACACAATCATATATTTATCAAATCAACCAGCAAGTACACATAAACACCCACTGACATATAAATACATTCTTAGATTCACAAACTGCAAGGGAAAAAATCTAAAAAATTTTAAGACTGCATAAGCCAACCTTTTTTTTCTACATTTTTATAGCATTGCTCACTACATTGCATTGTTGGAGTATGTGTGTTATTTTCAAAATCTCCAAGACGAGTTCACATACTCTGTATATGTTTAAACTCCAGGTCATAAGTATGGTTAATATCTGAGAAAAGGTGTCTATTGTAGTGGACAAAAAATGTAATGTTTACATGACTTTACAAACATTTGACATATTAAATAAATATCATTCAGAGTATATTTCAATGTACAGCAGCTTTATCCTCATAGTCTAATGCTCTTTTCACATAATTAAATGTTCTCTAATCCAAACCTGTTGCATTTTTTAATTAGAGTAATGAAATTAACGTTTGACTTCTACTCAGCCAACAGCAAGAAGGCTCGCAAAATAATGAAGAATCAATGAAGAGGAGATGGCCACAATATTGGAAGAATATTAAAATCAAACAGGAAAAAATAATAACTAATGCTTTTGTATTTGTAGGAAATAAAGATGACCAAATACATTTAACAGCTGTGGTGGTTGCGGCATATATATAGAACTACCCTTCCATCTGGCATCCTTCTATTCCATACAGTAATCAGCTTCCTTTCCGATGGGTTTGTGCACAGAAAACTACACAAAAATTATCATAAAGATCATGAGAGCAAGGCTTACTTTCCTTACCGCTCTGCATACAGTTGCCTTACTAATGTGCTCTGCATCCCTGATGTTACATAGAAAACTAACATTTAGAAATGGTACTGCTCAAAAAAATATGCATGTGAATATGGCAAACAAATCAAACTAATCCTCTCCCAATGTAAATGTAACTCCCTACAAATTAATGCAGCCTCCTAATCTTCAGGATTCTGTATAAAAGTACATGCCGTTTTTGTAACTTTCACAGTCTCTACATGATGAAAATATGTGCAGCAAATGAATATACCAGCACTGCAAAAAACATTTATCTTACTTTGTATTTATGTCTTCTTGTTTCTAGTCAAAATATCTAAAGATTCTTAAATCAAGATGCATTTTCTACATAAGAAAAATGACGAGGTATTTAGTCTTTTAAGTGTATTTTTCTTATTTTGCAAATTATCTGCCAATGGGGTAAGAAAAATAATCTTGTTTCCATTTTGCATTAAGATTTTTTTCTTGTTTTAAATAAAATGCACTTAATTTAGATTCCAAAATACTCACTAAGAAAAGCATTTTTGCAGTGTGAATGAATGAGGTATTTAAACATCGCTTACACTTTAAAAAAGGGGGAGGAAACTGAAAGAAACTCTGGGTTTAACAAAGAAAACCTGCTCCCAACCAGGTTAGGTTCACAGAGTTAATTACCATGGTAAGTGACTCTGAGTATAAGTTACTTCTCTTTCAGAAACGGGCTTGACTTATCCTGCTTTCTCAGGTTTGACATCTCCCATTCTGAAATGGAAAACCCAGAGTTTCCCTCATTTCAGGGTTAACATACTCAGAGTTTTCACTTTTAACCTCCTTTCACTGAGGGTGTTTTCACACCTGTAGACCGATTGCTTTGTCCTGAAACCGGGGGTTAAATTGCTACAATGTTGCAATTTCACCTTGGCTCGGTTCGCATTCACAAGGCAATTTTTCCAAACGGACCAAACTTTGTTAATACAAGACACATGCGAGTAAACTCTCCTTTAATTGGTCAGAGTGCATCTGTTTATTTTTTGGGATTCCGCTCAAAGTTGTCATCCATCAGGATGGACAGACAGCAGCTTTGCGGTATTATTGTGGCTTGGTAACTGCTGTTATATTACTTCATTATTTTGAGCAGGAATCAAAACTTAGGTGGGACAACATTCTTACCATGTACCTATTGCAGAGAAGAGCAATTAGAAAACATTTTAAAATTAAAAGGCGTGCTTTGGTTTTGAATGGCGTTGACATGCTCACCAGAATTCGTCACCAAAGAGCTATCAGGTATGTTCATGGTTAATATAGCAATAAGACCCAAGAACAAAAAAAGCAGTTATTTAATGGTAGTTTATTGATATAGCCTGGTTCGTTGGTCCATCGGGTCGGATTGCTTTCACACTTATAGCGAACTGCTCCAGAGTTTGTTTGCAATCGGGCCGAGACCACCTCGTTAAGGCAGTCTCGGAGCAATTGTTTTGGTGCGGATCCGAGCACGATTGCCGTGTTCGCATATGCCTAAACGAACCAAACCAAGGGAGAAAACGCACCAGGTTCCGAAACAAATGCTTAGGTGTGAAAACACCCTGAAAGTGCCTCGGACCTGGTCCTCTCTCGTCTTGCACTGTCGTCACTCCTCCTTTTATCCTTCCGGAGCTCCTCCGTAATAAATATTGGTCACAAACACAGAGATTTACTTTATATTTCACGAAGCTAATTACTCACTAAAAACTCCCACAGATCATGTTTTCATGCCATTTTAAGTCTTTTCAGAATCAGAATCAGAAAAGGTTCTGCTACAGGTTGTTAAGACAACCTGCACCAGACAGCAAGCTGCTCAAGCTCGCTTCTATATGAAGACTCATCATCGTCCTGGACAGTTCATCTGCAAACTTCAGGAGCTTGACAAAGGGGTCAGTATAGGTTCAGTCGTTGGTGTAGAGGGAGAAGAGCATCAGGGAGAGAACATCCCCGCCAGTGCTGATGGTGTGGCTGTTTGACATGAACTTCCCCAGTCTCACTAGCTGTTGCTTATCTGTCAGAAAGCTGGTGATCCATTGACAGATAGAGCTAGGAACAGAGAGCTGGGCTAGTTTGATCTGGAGGAGTGGGATGATTGTATTGAAAGCCCAACTGAAGTCCACAAACAGGATCCTCATATAAGTCTCTGGTTTGTCTAGATCAGGGGTGCCCAAACTCGGTCCTGGAGGGCCGATGTCCTGCAGAATTTAGCTCCAACTTGCCTCAACACACCTGCCAGGAAGTTTCTAGTATGCCTAGAAAGAGCTTGATTAGCTGGTTCAGGTGTGTCTAATTGGGGTTGGAGCTAAACTATGCAGGACACCGGCCCTCCAGCACCAAGTTTGGGCACCCCTGGTCTAGATGTTGTAGGATATAATGCAGTCCCATGCTGGTTGCATCTTCCACAGACCTGTTTGCTTGATAAGCAAACTGCAGGGGGTCCAGTGATGTCCTTCAGATCAGTGGCAAGGCTACAGGTGGGCCTGGGCCCACCCACTTTCAGCTGTGGCCAAACCATGAGAAGTTGGTAATTTTCCCAATCAATGTAATTTATTAAACAATAATAATAATAAACGTCTTATTTCTCTAGAACTTTACATATTTAGTTTAAAAATATTATTTATGAGTTTTCATGGTCAACTACAGACAGTTTTTTTAATTTCCCTCTTCCTATAGGTGCATAATATACGCTTGTCAAAATGATCATTTATGTTAGTCCCACTCACAATGTTATGTTTGTGACGTAAAGACATCATAGTAAAATACACGCGTTTGTGGAGTTGAATTTGAAAATAGCAAAACAAATATCAATCAGATCAATTCGTTGAAAAAAGTATATATTGAATATCCCAACTGAAACAAAGTCTTAGCACTGAATCTGAACCGTCTAACTTACAAATGAAGCCAGAGCAACTGCAGGTGATGGATTTATAGCGTGTTTTAAGCATCATATTAGCATATACAGTGTTTCATTATAAATAGATGCGTCCTTTGAGGAAAGAAACATATAAACGTTGTGCTAGATCCTGTTCGCCACAACAAACTTTATAATTTGCAGCTACGCACATTTCCACAGTCTTTGATGTGCGCAAATTGACAGAGACACTTAATTATGAAATCATCTGCGAAGCCCCATTGTCTGAGGTAATGGTTTACAATAAACTTCCTTTAGTTAACATTAGTTAATGCATTAACTAACATAACAATGAGCAATACATTTGATACAGTATTTATTATATTTGCTAACTTTAGGTAATAAAATACAACTGTTCATTGTTATTTTTCTTAGTACACATATTAACAGAACTTTCAATTTGAATAATGTATTAGTAAATGTTGAAATTAAAATTAATGTTAATCAGTGCTTTAGAAGTATTTTGTATTGAACCTTTGTGCTGTATTTTCTGTTGGCAATTTGACATGCAGTTTTCATACCTTATACTTTGCTTACCCAGTTTTATGTAGGCCCACCCACTGAAACATTTCTGGCTTTGCTCCTGTTTCAGATAGCCATCACCAGACTCTGTCCGGTGATTTTGGGTTTCTTTGGAATGGGGATGATGGTGGAGCGTTTGAAGCAGGCAGGGACTTCGCACAGCATCAGTGATCTGTTGAAGATCTGTGAAAAGATGGAGGCCAGCTGGTCAGCACGTTTTTAGATAGGCTGGTGAAACACTGTCTGGGCCTGGTACTTTCCTTATCTTCTGTTTACTGAAAACCTGACACACATCATCTTCACTGATCTGAAGTGCAGGAGGGGGTTGCTGGAGGTGTCAATGGTTGTGTAAAGAGATGGTCAGAGCGGGTGTAGGGTGTGAGACTGAGAGTTTCAAATCTACAGTAAAACTCATTCAGGTCTTCAGCAAGTTGTTGATTCACCTCAGTGCTGGGGAATGGCGTCTTGTAGTTTGTGATGTCTTTTAGGCGTTTCCCCACTAAAGCAGGGTCGTTTGCTGAAAACTGGTTTATTTCCTTATTGTGTTTCTGGCCTGAATGTTCAAGATTCTGTCCCCACTCCTGTAAGCATCCTCTTTAGCCTGACGAAGCTGTCTGAGTTTTGCTGTGAACCACGGATTGTCATTGTTGCATGTTAAATACGTCCTGGTAGAAATTACCATATTCCTCACAGAAACTGATGTATGATGTTACAGTCTCTGTGAGCTCATCCAGATCAGTGGCAGCAGCTTCAAAAACACTCCAATCAATGCAGTCGAAGCAGGCTTGTAAATCCCCCTCTTCTTCATCAGTCCATCTTTTACAGTCGTAATTACAGGTTTAGATGATTTCAGTTTCTGCCCGTAGGTCGGTATAAAATGAACCAAACAGTGACCAGAGAGCCCCTAAGCTGCCCGTGGGACAGAGTGATATGCATCCTTTATTGTGGTGTAACAGTGGTCCAGTATATTACTGTTATGGGGCAAACAAGACGTGAGACGTACGGATCCATTTGCAAGCTTTATAAAAGGCGTGGTCAAAACAGGCGAGGATCAGGCAATGGCAAACAGGTATATAGAAGACAAAACAAGAGCAGTCCAGTAAACATGCGAGGGTCAGTCGACGGCAAACGTAATCCAACAGGGGCGAGACTAGAGGGATAATCCAGGTACAAGGCAAAGATAAGAACACGAGAAAACAGATAAGGCAAGACTAAGAAGAACTAAGCAGGCTCCGTAAGGTAGCTATCAGCTATAGCAGTGATACTCGCTAAACAATACTCGGCAGTTTGAAAAAGATCTGAGTGGGTGTAATATAGTGAGTGTGAGATTGGTTACAGCTGTGTGCAATCGGTGCAATGGATGATGGGATATGTAGTCCGGCATGACATGCAACAGTTTGTGTAGTGTGAGAGTCAATGTAATGGAAGAGTGACCTCTGGTGGCGATTGAATGGAAGTCCATGGACCGGATTCGAAGCAGGCAGGGACTTCGCACAGCATCAGTGATCTGTTGAAGATCTGTGAAAAGATGGAGGCCAGCTGGTCAGCACGTTTTTAGATAGGCTGGTGAAACACTGTCTGGGCCTGGTACTTTCCTTATCTTCTGTTTACTGAAAACCTGACACACATCATCTTCACTGATCTGAAGTGCAGGAGGGGGTTGCTGGAGGTGTCAATGGTTGTGTAAAGAGATGGTCAGAGCGGGTGTAGGGTGTGAGACTGAGAGTTTCAAATCTACAGTAAAACTCATTCAGGTCTTCAGCAAGTTGTTGATTCACCTCAGTGCTGGGGAATGGCGTCTTGTAGTTTGTGATGTCTTTTAGGCGTTTCCCCACTAAAGCAGGGTCGTTTGCTGAAAACTGGTTTATCTCCTTATTGTGTTTCTGGCCTGAATGTTCAAGATTCTGTCCCCACTCCTGTAAGCATCCTCTTTAGCCTGACGAAGCTGTCTGAGTTTTGCTGTGAACCACGGATTGTCATTGTTGCATGTTAAATACGTCCTGGTAGAAATTACCATATTCCTCACAGAAACTGATGTATGATGTTACAGTCTCTGTGAGCTCATCCAGATCAGTGGCAGCAGCTTCAAAAACACTCCAATCAATGCAGTCGAAGCAGGCTTGTAAATCCCCCTCTTCTTCATCAGTCCATCTTTTACAGTCGTTATTACAGGTTTAGATTATTTCAGTTTCTGCCCGTAGGTCGGTATAAAATGAACCAAACAGTGACCAGAGAGCCCCTAAGCTGCCCGTGGGACAGAGTGATATGCATCCTTTATTGTGGTGTAACAGTGGTCCAGTATATTACTGTTATGGGGCAAACAAGACGTGAGACGTACGGATCCATTTGCAAGCTTTATAAAAGGCGTGGTCAAAACAGGCGAGGATCAGGCAATGGCAAACAGGTATATAGAAGACAAAACAAGAGCAGTCCAGTAAACATGCGAGGGTCAGTCGACGGCAAACGTAATCCAACAGGGGCGAGACTAGAGGGATAATCCAGGTACAAGGCAAAGATAAGAACACGAGAAAACAGATAAGGCAAGACTAAGAAGAACTAAGCAGGCTCCGTAAGGTAGCTATCAGCTATAGCAGTGATACTCGCTAAACAATACTCGGCAGTTTGAAAAAGATCTGAGTGGGTGTAATATAGTGAGTGTGAGATTGGTTACAGCTGTGTGCAATCGGTGCAATGGATGATGGGATATGTAGTCCGGCATGACATGCAACAGTTTGTGTAGTGTGAGAGTCAATGTAATGGAAGAGTGACCTCTGGTGGCGATTGAATGGAAGTCCATGGACCGGATTCGTGACAATTACTGTCTCTGGTAGGAAATGTAACATGCTGTCTGTATGTTGTCTGTTTACGGGAGAGATTTTCTTTATTACTTTTTGACTCTCTGTGGTCATTAAAAATCCCAGGATGTCTTTTGAAAGAGTAGAGGTGTGACCTCGGCATCCTGGCCAAATTTGCCCACTGGCCTCTGATCATCATGGCCTCCTAACAATCCCCATATCTACTGATTGGCTTCATCACTCTGTCTCCTCTCCACCAATAAGCTGGTGTGGTGGGCGTTCTGGCGCACTATGGCTGCCGTCGCATCATCCAGGTGCATGCTGCACACTGGTGGTGGATGAGGAGATACCCCCTGTCAATGTAAAACACTTTGAGTGCCTAGAAAAGCGCTATATAAATGTAATGAATTAAAATTTAATTAATAAAGACACAAAACGATCGGTCTGTGCAAGAAACTGAACAGTATTTATACTGTTTTTTACCTCTGAGCACGTTCGCATCTTCTTCGACCTGCACGTGAGGCGTCTTCGTCTTGCTTTACGGCGGATTGCAGACTTATAAGTGCATTACCGCCACCTATCTCTCAAATGGACCATTGACACTCCTAATTGAGATTGTAGATAGAGTGTCAATGGTCCATTTGAGAGATA